>NW_011494777.1:249573-250629 GCF_000754665.1 Bison bison bison | reverse complement strand
TATGGTTCTTCCAGTGGTCATGTATGAATGTGAGAGTTGGACTATAAAGAAAGCTGAGCACTGAAAAATTGATGCTTTTGAACTGTGGTGTTGGAGAATACTCTTAAGAGTCCCTTAGACTGTAAGGGGATACAACCGCTCCATTCTAAAGGAAATCAGTCATGGGTGTTTATTGAAAGTACTGATGTTGAAGTTGAAACTCCAGTACTTTGGCCACCTGATGTGAAGAGCTGACTCATTGGAAAAGACCC
The DNA here is from genome assembly GCF_000754665.1 of Bison bison bison. Classification (NCBI taxonomy): domain Eukaryota; kingdom Metazoa; phylum Chordata; class Mammalia; order Artiodactyla; family Bovidae; genus Bison; species Bison bison. Next base: position 250,378 of record NW_011494777.1, on the reverse strand, counting down.
TGATACTGGGAATGATTGAGGGCAGGAGGAGAAGGGGACGACAGAGGATGAGATGGTTGGATGGCATCACCGACTGGACGGACATGGGTTTGAGTGGACTCCAGGAGATGTTGATGGACAAGGAGGCCTGGCGTGCTGCGGTTCACAGGACAGGGAGGCCTGGCGTGCTGTGGTTCATGGGGTTGTATCGGACACAACTGAGCAACTGAACTGAACTGAACTGAATAATGAATTACGTTGAGTATCTTTTCATGTGCTTGTTAGCTATCTGTATGTCTTCTTTGGAGAAGTGTCTGTTTAACTCTTTCCCACTTTTTGATTGGATTGTTTGTTTTTCTGGTATTGAGTTGTGTGGGCTGCTTGTATATTTTGGAAATTAATCCTTTGTAACTTGTTTGATTTGCTATTATTTTCTCCCACTCTGAGAGTTATCTTTTCACCTTGCTTATAGTTTCCTTTGCTGTGCAAAAGTTTTTAAGTTTAATCGGCTCTCACTTGTTTACTTTTGTTTTTATTTCCATTGCTCTAGGTGGTGGGTCATAGAGGATCTTGCTTTGAGTTATGTCATTTAGTGCTCTGCCTATTTTTTCTCTAAGAGTTTTGTAGTTTCTGGTCTTACATTTAGGTCTTTAATCCATTTTGAGTTTATCTTTGTGTATTGCATTATGAAATATTCTAATTTCATTCTTTTGGACATGTAGCTGTCCAATTTTCACAGTACCATTTATTGAAGATGCTGTCTTTGCCCCATTGTATATTCTTGCCTCCTTTGTCAAAAATAAGGTACCCATAGGTGCATGGGTTT
>NW_011494777.1:248985-249473 GCF_000754665.1 Bison bison bison | reverse complement strand
GTGTGGATCACAATAAATTGTGGAAAATTCTGAAAGAGATGGGAATACCAGACCACCTGACCTGCCTCTTAAGAAACCTGTATGCAGCAACAGTTGGAACTGGACATGGAACAACAGACTGGTTCCAAATAGGAAAAGGAGCACGTCAAGGCTGTATATTGTCACCCTGCTTATTTAACTTATATGCAGAGTACATCATGAGAAACGCTGGGCTGGAGGAAGCACAAGCTGAAATCAAGATTGCCGAGAGAAATATCAATATGCAGATATTGATATGAAGATGACACAACCCTTATGGCAGAAAGTGAAGAAGAACTGAAGAGCCTCTTGATGAAAGTGAAAGAGGAGAGTGAAGAAGTTGGCTTAAATCTCAACATTCAGAAAACTAAGATCATGGCATCCAGTCTCATCACTTCATAGCAAATAGATGGGAAAACAGTGAAAACAGTGTCAGACTTTATTTTTGGGGGCTCCAAAATCACTGCAGA
>NW_011494777.1:206790-248885 GCF_000754665.1 Bison bison bison | reverse complement strand
CTTTGCCCCATTGTATATTCTTGCCTCCTTTGTCAAAAATAAGGTACCCATAGGTGCATGGGTTTATTTCTGGGCTTTCTATCTTGTTCTACTGGTCTATATTTCTGTTTTTGTGCCAGTTCTGTTTTGTGCCATACTGTCTTGATGACTATAGCTTTGTAGTATAGTCTGAAGTCAGGAAGGTTGATTCCTCCAGCTCCATTCTTCTTTCTCAAGACTGCTTTGGCTATTCAGGGTCTTTTGTGTTTCCATATGAATTGTAAAATATTTTGTTATAGTTCTGTGAAAAATTTCACTGGTAATTTGATAGGGGTCACATTGAATCTGTAGATTGCATTTGGTAGTATAGTCATTTTCACAATATTGATTCTTCCTACCCAGGAATATGGAATATCTCTCCACCTATTTATGTTGTCTTTGATTTCTTTCATTAGTGTCTTATATTTTCTGTGTATAGTTCTTTTGTCTCCTTGGGTAAGTTTATTCCTAGATATTTAATTCTTTTTGTTGCAATGGTGAGGGATTGATTCCTTAATTTCCCTTTCTGATTTTTAATTGTTAGTATATAGAAATGGAAGCAATTTCTGTGTATTGATTTTGTATCCTGCAACCTTGCTAAATTCACTGATTAGCTCTAGTAATTTTCTGATACTCTCTTTAGGGTTTTCTACGTACAGTATCATGTCATCTTCAAACAGTGAGAGATTTACTTCTTCATTTCTTATCTGGATTCTTTTTATTTCTTTTTCTTCTCTGATTGCTAAAGCTAGGACTTCCAGAACTATGTTGAATAATAGTGGTGAAAGTGGATACCCTTGTCTTGTTCCTGATCTTAGGGGAAATGCTTTCAGTTTTTCACCATTGAAAATAATGTTTGGTTTAGGCTTATCATATATGGCCTTTACTATGTTGAGGTAGGTTCCTTCTATGCCCACTTTTTAAAGAGTTTCATAAATGTGTTCTGAATTTTGTCAAAGGCTTTTTCTGCATCTATTGAGATCATCATATGATTTTTATCTTTCAGTTTGTTAATATGGTATATCACATTGATTGATTTGTATATATTGAAGAATCCTTTCATCCCTGAAATAAACCCAACTTGATCATGGTGTATGAACTTTTTGATGTGTTGCTGAATTCTGTTTGCTAAAATTTTATTGAGGATTTTTACATCTATGTTCATCAGTGATATTGGCCTGTAGTTTTCTTTTTTTGTGTTGTCCTTGTCTGGTTTTGGTATCAGGGTGACAGCTGCCTATTAGAATGAGTTTGGAAGTGTTCCTTCCTTTGCAATTTTTGAAAGAGTTTTAAAAGGACAGGCATTAGCTCTTCTCTAAATGTTTGATAGAATTCTCCTGTGAAGCCATCTGGTCCCAGGCTTTTGTTTTTTGGGAGATTTTTTTTTATCACAGCTTCAATTTCAGTGCTTGTAATTGGGTTGTTCATCATTTCTATTTCTTCCTAGATCAGTCTTGGAAGATTGAACTTTTCTAAGAGTATGTCCATTTTTTCCAAGTTATCCATTTTATTGCCATATAGTTGTTCATAATAGTCTCTTATAATCCTTTGTATTTCTGCATTGTCTGTTGTAACCTCTCCTTTTCCATTTCTAATTTTGTTGATTTGATTCTTCTCTTGTTTTTTTTTTTTTTTTTTTTTTTTTTTTTTTTTTTTTTTTCTTGGTGAGTCTGGCTATTGGTTTGTCAATTTTATCTTCTCATAGAACCAGCTTTTAATTTTATTAATCTTTACTATTTTTTCTTTCATTTCTTTTTCATTTATTTCTGCTCAGATCTTTATGATTTCTTTCCTTCTACTAATTTAGGTTTTGTTTTTGTTCTTTTTTCCAGTTGTTTTAGGTGTAGAGTTAGGTAGTCTATTCGATGTTTTCTTGTTTCTCGAGGTATGACTGTTTCGCTATAAATTTCCCTCTTAGAACTGCTTTTGTTGCATCCCATAGGTTTTGAGTTATTGTGTTTTCACTGTTGTTTGTTTCTAGAATTTTTTTTTATTTCCCTTTTGATTTCTTCAGTAACCTGTTGGATATTTAGAAACATATTGTTTAATCTCTATGGGTTTGTGTATTCACAGGGTTGTTTTGTTTTTTTTTTTTCTTGTAATTGATATCTAATCTCACAGTATTGTGGTCAGAGAAGATGCTTGATATAATTTCAATTTTCTTAAATTTACTGAGGCTTGATTTGTGACCCAAGATGTGGTCTATCCTGGAGAATGTTCCATGCACACTTGAGAAGAAGGTGTATTCTTCTGCATTTGCATGGAATGTCCTGAAGGTATCAATGAGATCCATCTTATCTAATGTTTCAATTAAGACTTGTGTTTCCTTATTGAATTTCTGTTTTGATGATCTGTCCATTGGTGTGAGTGGGGTGTTAAAGTCTACTATTATTGTGTTACTGTCAACTTCTCCTTTTATGTCTGTTAGTGTTTGTCTTATGTAGTGAGGTGCTCCTATGTTGACTGCGTAGGTATTTACAATTGTTATGTCTTCCTCTTGGATTTATCCTTTGATCATTATGTAGTGTCCTTCCTTATCTCTTGTAATCTTCTTTATTCTAAGGTCTAATTTGTCTGATATGAGGATTGCTACTCCAGCTTCTTTTGCTTCACATTTGCATTGAACATATTTTCCATCCTCTCACTTTCAGTCTATATGTGTCTTTAGGTCTGAAGTGGGTGTCTTGTCAATAGCATATATATGGGTCTTGTTTTTGTATCCATTCAGCCAGTCTGTATCTTTTGGTTGGAGCATTTAATCCATTTACACTTAAAGTAATTATTGATATATATGTTCCTATTGCCATTTGCTTAATTTTGCTTTGGGGTTGATTGTGTACATCTTTTTTTCTCTTGTATTTCTTGACTATATAAGTCCCATTAACATCTATTGTAAAGCTTGTTTGGTGGTACTGAATTCTCTTAACTTTTGCTTCTCTGAAAAGCTATTTATTTCTCCATCAATTTTGAATGAGATCCTTGTTGGGTACAGTAATCTTAGTTGTAGATTTTTCCCTTTCAGTACTTTAAATATATCCTGCCATTCCCTTCTGGCCTGCAGAGATTCTGCTGAAAGATCACTTGTTAAATGTATGGGATTTCCCTTATATGCTACGTGTTGCTTTTCCCTTGCTGCTTTTAATATTCCTTCTTTGTGTTTAGTCTTTGTTAGTTTGATTATTATGTGTCTTGGTGTGTTTCTCCTTGGGTTTACCCTGTATGGGACTTTTTGTGGCTCTTGAACTTATTGACTATTTCCTTTTCCATATTGGGGAAATTTTCAACTATAATCTCTTCAAAATTTTCCTCATACCCTTTCTTTTTCTCTTTTTCTTCTGGGACCCCTATAATTCGAATGTTGGTGTGTTTGATATTGTCCCAGAGGCCTCTGAGACTATCCTCAGTTCTTTTCATTCTTTTTACTCTATTCTGCTCTTCAGAAGTTATTTCCACCATTTTATCATCCAGCTCACTGATTCGTTCTTCTGCTGCAGATATTCTGCTATTTATTCCTTCTAGAGTATTTTTAATTTCAGTAATTGTGTTGTTTGTCCCTGTATGTTTATTCTTTAACTCTCCTAGGTCTTTGTTAATTGATTCTTGCATTTTCTCCATTCTGTTTTCTAGGTTTTTGATTATCTTTACTATCATTATTCTGAATTCTTTTTCAGGTAGTTTGCCTATGTCCTCTTCATTTATTTGGGCTTCTGTGTTTTTAGTTTGTTCCTTCATTTGTGTAGCATTTCTCTGCCTTTAACTTATTGTGTTTGAGGTCTCCTTTTCCAAGGCTTCAAGGTTGAATTCTTTCTTCCTTTTGGTTTCTGCCCTCCTAAGATTGGTCCAGAGGTTTGTGCAAGCTTTGTATAGGGTGAGATTTGTACTGAGCTTTTGCTTGTTTTTCCTCTGATGGGCAAGGCTGAGTGAGGTGGTAATCCTGGCTGCTGATGATTAGGTCTGTATTTTTGTTTTGTTTGTTGTTTAGATGAAGCATCCTGCGGAGGATGCTGCTGGTGGTTGGGTGATGTCTGCTCTTGTATTCAAGTGGTTTCCTTTGTGTGAGTTCTCACTGTTTGATACTCCCAGGGTTAGTTCTCTGATGGTCTAGGGCCTTGGGGTGTGTGCTCCCACTCCAAAGGCTCAGGGCTTGATCTCTGGTCAGGAATGAAGATTCCTCAAGTGGTGTGTTATGGCATTAAGTGAGATTAAAACAAATCATCAAAAATGAGAAACCAAAGATGAACCCCAGACAAATGGTAGTTACAAAATCAAAGAATAATTAAAATAATGGAATATACACATACACATATACACCCATAAGCAAAATCAAAACAGTCCAACAAAAATAAAGAACAATAGATTGACCCAGCAAACAAAGGGAACCAAAAATTATACCTACCAGTTAAGAACAAAGATAACTAAAGTAGAAACTGGAAAACAATACTAAAGCAAGGTGCCAAATGGGGAATAAAGCAATGAAACAAAACTAACAAATATGTTGAGGGGAAAGGAAAGAAAGAATAGATACACAAAGTTAAATAGAGGTAGATAAAAGAATATTTATATACTTTATAGATTAACAAAAGAAAAAAGACAAAGGAATACAAGTAGAAAATTTTCAATAGGTTTAAAAATTAAAATAAAAAAGAGGAAAAACAAGGAAGAAGAAAGAAAAAAAAAAAAAAGGATATATCCACAGAACTGCAAAAGCCCAATGTAGAGGCAGAGGTTTATAACGGCAATAAAAAGTGTGACTGAATATACACATATTTGTATACATCCATAAGTAAAATCAAAACAGTCCAACAAAAATATAGTACAGTGGATTGACCTGATGAATAAAGGAAACCAAAATTTACATCTACCAGTTAAGAACAAAACTAACTAAAGCACAAACTGGAAAACAAAACTAAAGCAAGGTGCCAAGTGGGGAATAAAGCAATGAAAACAAAACTAACAAATATGTTGAGAGGAAAAGAAAAAGAATAGATATGCCAAGTTAAATAAAGGTAGATAAAGAAGATTTATATACATTAAAGATTAACTGCAAGGGGAAAAGAGCAGGAGGGAAAACAAACAAAGGAATAAATGTAGAAAAAATAATAGGTTAAAAAAATTAAAATTAAAAAAATAAGAAAAAAGGAAGAAGAAAGAAAAAAAAAAAGGAAAACCCCACAGTACTACAAAAACTCAATATAAAGGCAGAGATTTATAACAACAGTAAAAAATGTGACTGAGAAAAGAAAATAAAAACTCAAAAGCTGAATTAGATTTCATAGTGCCAATAAAATCGACAACTACAACAGTGGGGGTGAAAAGGAAAAAAAAATCCAAAAGAATCTACAGAACAAGTCAAAATGTAAGAATAATACATTTTCTCGGGTCACTGCTGTCAGAGTCCTTTCCCTCGCTGGGAGTCACAGTCCCCCTCACCTCCCTAGGATGCCCCCCAACACTGTGCTGATCTCTACACCTGCTGTGGGGACAGCTCAGATTCTAATCTGGCCCGACTGTGTAAGTTCTTGCCTCCAATGTCCACAGCTGTCAGAACTAGTGCATTTTCTTTTGTAGGAGCTCTCAGTGTCCTTTTATATATTCCATAGACACAGGGTCTGCCCAGTTGATTGTGTGGGTTTAATCTGCAGCTTGTACAGCTGGTGGGAAGGTTTTGGGTCTTTTTCCTTAGCCACACTGCCCCTAGGCTTCAATTGTAGTTTTATTTCCACCTCTTCATGTGGGTTGAAGAGGGGTTTGCTGGGGTTTGCTCCTGAGGCTGCCCTGGAGGACTTGGTCTGCCCCAGTGAGGGCCAGGTGTAGAGGTGGTGCAGCTGCTTGGGTCACAGGGGCTCTGGCAGCACCAGGTGCTCAGGGGAGTTGGCAGCTAGGGCAGAAGGAAACATAGTGCTCTAGTAGGGTATGGCAACCTGTATTAACCAATATGCTCCAGTATTCTTGCCTGGAGAACTCCCCTGATATAGAAGCCTGGCAGGCCACAGTCCACAGGGTTGCAAAGAGTTGGATACTACTGAAGTGACCCTGTGTGCATAGATGCAAGACCTTTTTTTTTTTTTTGGCCTGTGGCAGCTCTACCCCAGTGAGAGTTGAGTGTGAAGGTGGTGCAGCTGCTTGGCTTGCGGGGACCCTGGCGGCACCAAGTGTGCAGGGACACAGACTTCCTCCACCACAGAAGTTATGGCCCTATCAGAGTCTTTTTTCGAGCCTCTTGTAGTTGACAATCAGAAGACTTCTTTTACAAAATACATTTTTAAATGGTGGAAAGTATCCTAAATTTGATAAATGCTATGAATGTACACATCTAAGAAGCTCAGGAAATGCCAGGTGGACTAATGCTAAGAGATCCACACTTCAATACATAATAGTAAAAATATTGAAATGAAAAGACAAAAGACTTAAGAAAACTCAAGAAAACAACAACTTGCCATGAACAAGAAAATTAAAGTCTTAACCACCAAAAAAACCCTAGAAGCCAGGAGGCAGTTAATAAGATTCAAAGTGCAGTCAGCTAAGAATCTTAAATCCAGAAAAACAATCCTTAGAAAACAAAGGCATTCATAGATAAACAAAATCTTAGCAAATATATTGTTAGTAGATCCATATTACAAGAAATACTAAAGTCTTTCAGGCTGAAAGCATAATTTTGCTAAGAAGGATAAAACCCCAAAACAATCTGAACCCACATGAAGATCCACAAATTTACCTTTGCCCACGAATTTGATAACCTAGATAAGGACCTGCTCCTTGAAAGACAGAACTATCAAAACTCACACAAGAGGAAATAGATAATAGACTTGTCTCTATTTAAAAATTTGAATGAATAATTCAAAATTTTCTAAAACAAAGCAATAGGCTCAGATGAGCTCATGGTGAATTCTACCACACATTTAAGGCAGACATTATACCAGTTCTCTTCAATACTTTCAGAAGACAGAAGCCAAGATTACATTTCCTGACTCATTCTGTGAAGCCACTATTATCCTAATATTAAAACCAAAGATATTTCAAGAAAAGAATACTATAGACCACTGTTTCACATGAACATAGATGCAAAATCCCTCAACAGATTATTAGCAAATCAAAACCAACATTGTGTAAAAAAGATTATACATGATGACTAAGAAGGATTTACCTCTGGTTTGTGAGGCTGGTTCAGCACTCAAATATCAGTTAATGTAATCATTATATCAATAGGCTGAAAACAAAAATCACATTATTATACCAATACATGTGGAAAAACTCTTTGACAAAATCCAATACTGCTTCATGACAAAAACTCTCAGCAAACTAGGAATAGAGACAAACTTGCTCAAATTGATATATAATCCCTACAAGAAGGTTACAGCTATGGCTCAGCAGGTAAAGAACCAGCCTGCCAATGCAGGAGACACCAATTGGATTCTTGGGTTGGAAAGATCCTCTGGAGGCGGGCATGGCAACCCACTCCAGTACTTTTGCCTGGAGAATCCCATGGACTGGGGAGCCTCGTGCACTACAGTCCATGGAGTCACAAAAAGTCAGACAAGACTGAGCAACTAAACATACACATCATTATACTTTATGGTGGACAAACTCAAAATCTTTCCTCATAAAGCCAGGCACAAGTCAAGGATGTACAATGACATCAGTCTTCTTCAACATGGTACCAGAAGTTCTAGCTAGTACAATGAGTGAGACAAGAAGGAAATAAAAGGTACACAGAATGGGAAGGAAGAAATGAAACCACCTTTGTTCACAGATGACATGACCATCTATATATAAAGTCTGACAGAATTTACAAAAGACCTGCTAGAACTACTATGCAATTACAGCAGGTTGCAGGACTCAAGGTTAGTATACAAAATGAATTCCTTCTTTATATACCAGCAATGAACAGAAATGCCATTTATATTATAACCTCCCCCAAAATATTTAGGTATAAATTTAACAAAATATTACAAAATCTATTTGACAAAAACTATAAAATTCCTGGGTGTTCATTGGAAGGACTGATGCTAAAGCTGAAACTCCAATACTTTGGCCATCTCATACGAAGGGTTGACTCATTGGAAAAGACCCTGATGCTGGGAGGGATTAGGGGCAGGATGAGAAGGGGATGACGGAGGATGTGATGGCTGGATGGCATCACTGACTCGATGGACATGAGTTTGAGTAGACTCCAGGAGTTGGTGATGGACAGGGAGGCCTGGCATGCTGCAATTCATGGGGTCGCAAAGAGTCAGACACGACTGAGTGACTGAACTGAACTGATAAAATTCCAAATTCAAAGAAGAACTAAATAAGTGACATAAAGAGGAAAACTTAATATTATTAAGATGTCAGTTCTTTGGCTTATAGATTCAGTGCAATTCTAGTCAAAGTCCTAGCAAGTTATTTTACTAAATGAAATTTTCTTCTTTATTTTCTTAACTTACAGTTATAAAAGTCTACAGTTAAGAAATTTTCAAAAATAGCCTAATTTTCCATATTGAGGTACTATAAAAAGAAAAGCAAGCAAAAGTTATAACAAGTATAGGAATAAAATCATAAAAATTCATATGGAAGTTAATGAAATAGAAATAGAAGCAAAACAGCAGTAAAAATCCACAATGAAAAAGTTTTGTTCTTAAAAAATATCAGCCAAAAAAAAAAATATATCAGCCAATTTGACTTACGTTTAGCTAAACTGATCAAGGAAAATAAGAGAAAAAAATGAAATTAACAAAATCAAGAATAAAACAGTGACATTATTCAAAACTTTACAGAAATTTCAAAAGGAAATTATAAGACAATGCTATGAAAAACTGTATACTTTAATCAATGGTACTCGCTAGCCATATACCCACATGCAAAATAATGAAGTTGGAGTCCTACCTTCGCCAACACGTAAAAACTAAAAGTGAGTCTAAAGCTTATATGTAATAGCTTATAAACTTCTTACAGTAAACATAGGAGTGATTCTTTCTGACTGCAGATTCAGTAGTGGTTTCTTAGCTATGACACTGAAGGCACAAGCAACAAAAGGAAAAATTAAATAAATTGAATTTCTCCACAATTAAAAGGAACTTAAAAGACTATTATCAGGAAAGTAAAGACAACCCACAGAATGGGAAAGAATATTTATAAATGCCTTACTGATAAGGGTCTCATGGCCAGAATAAATGACTCCATGGACTGTAGTCTGCTAGGATCTTCTGTCAATAGAATTATTCTGGCAAGAATATTGGAGTAGGTTGCCATTTCCTACTTCAGAGAATAAATGAAAAGGCAACAATTGAAAATGTGCAAAAGATCTGAATAGATATTTTTGCAAAGAATATATACAAACTGAAAAAACTGTCAATATAATTCTCCATTAAGGAAATTCAAATCAAAGCCATCATGGAATTTCACTTCACCATTTCTTTTATAATCAGAAAGACAGATAGTAAAAAGTGTCATCAAGTTGAAAAATTGGAACTCTTTTACAATGGGGTTGAAAATATAAAATGGTATGATGCTATGGAAAACAGTCTGGCAGTTCCTCAAAAGATTAAACATAGATTTATAATGTTATATAACTTTTCATGTATAAAACATTATATTTCTACTTCTGTAAGCTACGGCATGCTCACTACCAAAAATTTAGTTTCTGTTCATCACCATACAAACAAGCCCTTTTACCAGTTTTGCTCTCCCCTCCCTTCTTGTAATCACTCCTCTGTCTCTGTATCTCTGCTTTTGCTTGGATTGGTATATTCATTTATTTTATCTTTGTATGTTTGTATGTGTGTTGTATTCCAGATGTGAGTGGAATCATACAGTATTTGTCTTTTTCCATCTGAATTATTTTTATTATGCTTATTATACCCTTAAGGAATCTGGTGGGCTACAGTCACATAAGGTCACAAAGAGTCGGACATAACCGGAGTGACTTAGCCCCTCAAGATCCATCCATGTTGTCACAAGTGGCACAATTTCATATTTTTGTGACTGAGTAGGATACACAATGGAATATATATATATAGACCACAACTTTATCCATGCATCTGTTGATGGACACTTTGGTTGCTTCCATATCTTGGCTTTAAAGTATTACTTTACTTACTGTAAAGTAAAGTAATACTGCAGTGACCATAAGAATGCACATATCTTTCCAAATTAGTATTTCCATATTTCTTTTTTAAATTTTATTTTATTTTTAAACTTTACAATATTGTATTAGTTTTGCCCAACATTGAAATGAATCTGCCACAGGTATGTTATAATGTTACCTCATTAAAAAAAAAATTAACATAGAATTGCCATATAACCCAGTAATTCTACTTCTAGGTATATACCCAGGAGAACTGAAAACATATGCACACAAAGACTTCTACATAAATGTTCATATAAAAGTTATTCAGAATATCCAAAATGTGAAAGCAATCCAAATAACCAATAAATGAATGGATAAATCAAATAAGGCATATCACTGCAGTGTAATATTTTCAATGTAAAGTAAGCAGAAGAAGTGACACGGCATATAGTACAACATGGACACCTTGAAAACCTCATGAAAGAAAGTGAAAGTGAAAGTGACTCAGTCGTGTCCAGCTCTTTGCAACCCCATGGACTATAGAGTCCATGGAATTCTCCAGGCCAGAATACTGGAGTGGGTAGCCTTTCCCTTCTTCATGGGATCTTCCTAACCCAGGGGTCGAACCCAGGTCTCCCACAATGCAGCGGATTCTTTACCATCTGAGCCACCAGAGAAGCCCTGCAAACCTCATGCTAAGTTAAAAAAAAAAAAAAAAAGTGACTCAAAGACCATATATTGTACGCTTCTGTTTATATGAAAAGCCCGTGCATGTGTGCTAAGTCACTTCAGTCCTGTCCGACTCTGTGTACCCCTATGCACTGTAGCTCACCAGGCTCTTCTGTCCATGGGATTCTCCATGCAAGAATACTGGAGTAGACTGCCGTTTCCTTCTCCAATGAAAAACCCAGAATAGGAAAACTGTGGAAAATTCTGAAAGAGATGGGAATACCAGACCGCCTGACCTGCCTCTTGAGAAACCTGTATACAGGTCAGGAAGCAACAGTTAGAACTGGACATGGAAAAACAGACTGGTTCCAAATAGGAAAAGGAGTACGGCAAGGCTGTATATTGTCACCCTGCTTATTTAACTTATATGCAGAGTACATCGCGAGAAACGCTGGGCTGGAAGAAGCACAAGCTGGAATCAAGATTGCCGGGAGAAATATCAATAACCTCAGATATGCAGACGACACCACCCTTATGGCAGAAAGTGAAGAGAAACTAAAAAGCCTTTTGATAAAAGTGAAAGAGGAGAGTGAAAAAGTTGGCTTAAAGCTCAATATTCAGAAAACAAAGATCATGGCATCTGGTCCCATCACTTCACAGGAAATAGATGGGGAACAGTGGAAACAGTGTCAGACTTTATTTTTTTGGGCTCCAAAATCACTGCAGATGGTGGCTGCAGCCAGGAAATTAAAAGACACTTACTCCTTGGAAGAAAAGTTATGACCAACCTAGATAGCATATTCAAAAGCAGAGACATTACTTTGCCAACAAAGGTCCATCTAGTCAAGGCTATGGTTTTTCCAGTGGTCATGTATGGATGTGAGAGTTGGACTGTGAAGAAAACTGAGTGCCAAAGAATTGATGCTTTTGAACTGTGGTGTTGGAGAAGATTCTTGAGAGTCCCTTGGACTGCAAGGAGATCCAACCAGTCCATTCTGAAGGAGATGGAGCCCTGGGATTTCTTTGGAAGGAATGGTGCTGCAATTCATGGGGTTGCAAAGAGTCGGACACAACTGAGCAACTGAACTGAACTGACCTGATTGAGAAAAGAAATAGAATAACAAATAGTTGCCTAGAGCTAGGGAGTTTGGTGAGAAAAAGGAAGTGAATATTAATGAATCTAGGTTTTCTTTTTTGCTGATGAAAATGTTCCAAAATTGATTCTGATGATGGTTGCACAATTCTGTACAATACTAAAAACCAATGTACTGAACACTTTTATATCTCAATGAAGTTGCTTTTTAAAAAAAAACTTGGAAGTGTGTTTTATCATGAGAATGTGATTTTATGAGGGCATGATTAGGAGATCTGAAACTCAGCCTGGACGCCCAGGGTTTCAGTGACGACTTCCTCCTGGCAACAGTCTTGGATTTTTAAAGAATCATCTGGCGAGCCAGTGTGAATGTTTATTGTAAAGAGGGAGGGTGGTGGGGGAGGAGAAAGACAGAGAGAAAGGCCATGGGGTGGTGAAATAATCCATAGAAAAACTATGTATAATTCAGAAGTAACATGAAATCAGATTCAACTTTGAAAAGTAAGCAAAGGACATAATACAGATGGCTTTTAAATGCCAAGTTAATGTGTTCAAACTCAATTCCATGCCCATTGTAAAACTATCGATTGGATCTTGGTGAAAGACTATGGTGAGATTTACCTCTTACTTCTGAGTTGTGGGAAATGGAGTCTTTGAGAAAAGGAGAAGTAGCCTGGGAAGGAAGAAACAGAAGGCAGTAATGACAGTTAAGGCATTACTGCAATTACACAGGCAAGAAATAACAACAGTGTGGCTCAGCTGGTAAAGAACCCACCTGCAATACAGGAGACATAGCAGATGCAGGTTCGATCTCTGGGTCAAGAAGGTGCCCTGGAGGAGGACATGGTAACCCACCCCAATATACTTGCCTGAAGAATCCCATGGACTGAGGAGCCTGGTGGGCTACAGTCTGAACGATCGCAAACAGTCAGACATGACTAAGCACCTAAGCAGGCAGGCACAACTCAGACAAAGGACAGTGAAGGTGAAGAGCAGTAGGAGAGGGAGTAGATTCAATATACATTGAGGAGGTTAACAAAAGGTTTTTATGATATGTCAGGTAGGTTTGGGCATTGCTTCCAAGGGGAAGGTGAGAAGAGAGAATAATTAGGATCAGGCCCAGATTTCAGTAGGAGCCAGGAGTGCCTGAACCAAGAAGTGAGCTAGAGAAACAGGAGGAAGGCTGAGCTTAGGAAAACTGCAAAATTTTTGCTCTTAAAGGTCAGGCATGTGTCTTTTACATTTAGTAGATCCAATCTATTGCACAGTGCAAATCAGGTAGCTGATTGGACAAATTTACCATAGTACTAGAGCCCTAAATCAAGTATTCAGATTCTCAAGTTCCTGCTGAGCCAATTTCCCAAAAGCCAAAAAGGAAATTGTCAGGGTTTATGGCAAATGGCAAGGAGTAGTAATCAAGCATTCTACTGGTTTCTAAGCCTGCCTGGTGTTCTATACGATGAGGTACTTGCCAAAGTTCATGGTGACAGAACTGTGGCAGAAAGGCTGCTATTGGAGTGGAAAAACAGAAAGGCTTTGCAGAATTTTGATTTACAGTCTCAGCTGTAAATGCCAGTTGTTCCACTAACTTCATTTTTGCTAATGCAAGAACAGCTTTTGCAGTAATAACATATTTCAGTGTGAATGTCTTTTTAATAATCCTTAATTTGAGTCCTAATTCCCTTGATAGCCACTTTGAGGAGACAACTGCATTCGAAAAGTAACACTGCATGAGTACATTTGAGAAAAGACTAACCATATGCACACACACACACACAATCAGAAAGATGTTAGGTACATTTTAACACATTATCATATTTCTTAAATGTCATCAAAGGAAGACCCTGAACCCTTTAATAAGCCATTACTCTGAATTTCATAGGCATCAGCAATTAACAACCCGTACCTTCTCATCAGTCAGAATCTGAGCAGCGTGGAGGTGGAAGACAAGGATGCTGTGATAAAAAGAGCAATAATAGAGAAAGACAGAAGAGATGAATAGACAAAAAAAATCAGGACTCACAATGTAACCACAGAAGCCAGGGCAAGACTGCAGCAATGGAGACAGCTGAATATATTTTATCATGGGATCCAATATAATTTAACAATATATTTTTTTTTTATCCAGTGGTGAGAGCCAACAAGCTAAGTCAGGATCAATGAGTTGACATTGATGGGTCCAAAGTAACAAAGCTGCCAAGAAAACGTAAATGCCAACAAAGAAATATGTGCGTGCCCTCACCTTTCCCCTCCTGAGCCCTTGGTAGAACAAATTTATTTTTGTATTATAGAAAATTGCTCACAGTAGCACCTCACAGTCTTCATCCATTTCCAACTGTCTTCCATTCTTCTTACCTGCAGTAATTCTTAACCCTTGCTCTGAGAATAGGTTCATGAGACTAGCCTTGAACATTTGGGCCAGAAGGCTCAGAGAGGCTTTAGTCACCACGCAAGGAACATCAGCAATGCCATATGTTTACAGTACACTCATTCCCTAACCTGTCACCTGGGAAGAACTCATTTATAAAAGGTAAAAAGCAGAACACCATTGTTCATTAGTCTTCTATCTCCTACCTTCCAGGGCACTCAAGTTTCCTTGTTATTAAAGCTTTTTTTTTTATCATCTTGTATTCCTTTTTAAAATTAACATTTATTGGAATGTAGTTGCTTTACAATGTTTTGTTAGTTTCTACTGTACAGTGAAATGAATCAGCCACACATATACATATATCCCTCGTTTTTGAACTTTCTTTCCATTCAAGTTCACCGCAGCACATTAAGTAGAGTTCCCTATGCTATACAGTAGGTTCTCGTTAGGTATCTATTTTACACACAGTATCAATAGTGTATATGTATCAATCCCAATCTTCCAGTTCTTCCTACCCCTTCCCTTTGTTGCACTTACTTTCTTGGACAATTACATTTGTATTTTTGTTGCCTGTTTCCTTGACCGTAAATTCCATGAATTCTGTGGACAGTGTTCATGGATCTCTTCTCCTAATCTCATAGACACTCAGGAAATATGTGTTTAGGAGTGGTAGGAAGAGACAGATGGAAGAGGGAGAAAGGAAAAAAGGAAACAAGAAGGAAAAGAAGTCAATTCTTGGCTTCCTCGTGATCTGTCCATACAGCTAAACATGTGTTGGGCATTTTCATGAGGTACATTTAAAGAGCATTTGGGTCACATGACCCCACCAGAGTGTTACTCATGCATAAGAGAAATTACAATTTATGAGCTAGGTCCCTCTTGCCCCACTATATGCCAGCTACTGGCCTGCCATTTCTGTATCTATTATGGTGGGCAAGGGAGAGAAGATCAGCTCTATTGTCTGTGAAATTTCAGTTTTAAGGCCCAGAAAGAAAAGAAAAGCATAGCAGAGTGATCTAATGGAAGAAAAAAATACTAAGCATGATTTTATGTGATCACAGTTCTCACCTCCTTGATCAGATAGTTGCTATTTACACACCAGTCCCAAAGTAGCCCATTCACAAGAAGAGGTCTCAAACATCATACAACATTATCTACAAATAACAAAATAATTGTTTTTTTTTTGGCTCCAGTAACACTACAAGTGCAAAGACAAACAACACAGAAATAAACAGAAAGCCTATGGTGTCTCCTAATGCAACACCAGGGAATAGAACTTTCTGCAATGATGAGTGTGTTTTTTAGTCTGTGCTGTCTTCAATATAATACACATGGCTATTCAGTCCTTGAAATCTGGCTGATATGCCTAAGGAATTAAATTCTTACAGCTTAGAAAATAAATAAATAATAAAAATTAATTGCCATTTTAAATTTTTAAAAATTAAATAGTAAAATTTTATGCCACTTAATTATTTTACATTTAAATGTGAATGGGTATAAAGGTTAGTGGTCAGTCTCTTGGACAAGTCAAAATAACATCACAACAGCTTAGCTAATGAGGAAAGTGGGCCTCAGCTTCAAACTCTGACTTTCTGATTCCAAAAACAGTCTGAGTAGGTACTTCTAGTCAGATCTGACTATACTTCAATTGATAAGCCAATAACTACAGATACATGAAACTATATTGTTAAATGTTAGTCCTATCTTTTTACAACCTGGATTGAAATATCCATTTCTGGAGTCACCTCTTTGGCTTACACAATAGAGTATTGGGGCCTTTTCTCCAAGTGAAGTGAAGTGAAGTGAAGTCGCTCAGTCGTGTCCAACTCTTTGTGATCCCATGGACTGTAGCCTACCAGGCTCCTCCCTCCATGGGATTCTCCAGGCAAGAATACTGGAGTGGGCTGCCATTTCCTTCTCCAGGGTAGTTTCCTTTAAAAAAAAAAAATGCCCATGCCTTATGAGGAAGGAAACCCGTAAATGTATGGTTTGTGGGTCAGGATGGTACCAAATGTGGAGGAGAGTCTTGGGCAAAAAGGATCTTTGGAAATGTGGGAGATTCAAACTGAGAGAAATTGTTGTTTTGTTTTTGTTCAGTCACTAAATTGTGTCTGACTCTGCGACCCCATGGACTACTGCGTGCCAGCCTCCTCTGTCGTCCATTTTCTCCCAGAGCTTGCTCAAATTCAGGTCCATTGAGTTGGCCATGCTATCTAACCTTTTCATTCTCTGCTGCCCCCTTGTCATTTTGCCTTCAATCTTTCCCGGCGTCAGGGTCTTTTCCAATGAGTTGACTCTTTGCATCAGGTGGTCCAAGTATTGAAGTTTCAGCATCTGGCCTTCCAACGAATAGTCAGGGCTGATTTCCTTTAGGATTGACTGATTTGACCTCCACGCAGTCCAAGACACTCTCAAGAGTCTTCTCCAGGACCACTTTTGAAAGCCTCAGTTCTTTGGCACTCAGCCTTCTTTATGATCCATCTCTCATATCTGCCTGTGACTACTGGAAAAACCATAGCTTGTTCTATATGGACCTTTGTTGGCAAAGTGATATCACTGATATTTAATACACTATCTAGATTTATCATAGAAGTAGGGTTAATTCACATTCTGAATCTTACAAATCATGAGTTGGAAGTGTGGTGGTTGATCATTCTCACAAGGGCTGAGCAGAGACGGTACCATACGATACACTAGTGAATATCAGCCTGAGTGCCAGCAACTGCACTATAGGTTATCAACACTTATCCTGGATCATGAGGCTTATAGGAATAAATATTCACAAGGTAACTGTTTCTAAGAGTGCAGAGAAACTTTAGGAATTCTCAGAAGATTCACTTATCAGTTGTTTCTTCTTTCTCTCTTTCTCTCCTCTCCCCTCATCTTTTACTTGATTAGTAACTATTTATTGGTGATCTATCATTTCTGGGCTCCGTATGGAGCATTAGGGACACAACACTATACAAATCTTAAAACTTAACTTTAAAAAAGCCATATTATGTGGGGAAACAAACAAGTAAACAATATTAATTTGCTTTCTAGAATTCAGTGAAAAACTTAATTTCAAAAATCGTGAGCTTCTGCTAAACGAGAGCTGGAATAAACACATGGTACTGGGACATAGTTGGGGGCCGGAGACCACCACCATCAGGCCCACTGCCCTCCCCAAACATGCACAGGCACACACCCATACATGCACACATACAACAGATGTTTCCCAGCTCCATTGAAAAAACTCACAAAAATGACAGGGTGGACTTTTTCTTTCTTTTTCCTTTGGTTTATTTTTGTGGAAAACATTCATATGATGATTTTCACTGTCTTTGCTTTTTGAGATGTTCAAAGACAACACTATTCAAAATTCCTAAAACTTTTGATTAATTTGTTTTGGTTTTGCTTCAGATTTTGCGTTACTAAGGAGACTGGATATTGGTCAATGAGCTGAGATGGGAACCACATAAAGACTCTGGTGCCACCTTCCAGGTTGGCAAGCATACACAACGAGAAAACTATACCTTGGGCATTGGTATTGGATTGTTGACACTAATTTGGAGAAGGGGAATATGATCCTGACACACTTCTGTTCCAGAGGGACCCGTTGATTTTATAATTGAGTTGAGTTTAAAATGTGAAACAGATTGGCTCTGCTGGCAAACTCAGAGCACAGGTGTGTTTATTTCTTCATAAAACAATGGTATTCCCATACAAAGCCCCAGGACCCCAGATGGATCCCCTGTTTTTCTCCATACAGCATCATCACCCAAATTACAAATGGAGCTTACTTACCTCCATCCTTCCTCCTCCTCTTCTCTTGGGGTCACCTAATTACCCATGGGTATTGCTGAGTTACTTTTCAAGGATATTTATAAAAATTATATATCTCTTCATTTACTGCTGGAGCATACATTTAAAAAAATAATCTGATGCCCCACATGAATGTATATCTCTTTTCAGTAGTGAAAATGCCATCAGTTCCCTAGAGTTTCTTTCTTTCTTTGAAGGAGAATAAAGCATTTATTAAAGTTACAATAACACATCAATGATGTTCATTGTACCCTAGAGTTTCATTTCATGGAAGTGCTAACCTTGGTCCTGACTAGCACATTACCCTCTTACAATACAATCCCTCCAATACATCATCTCAGTCTCCATCAAAAGCATTTCACTTTCCCTAAATTTTTCCATATTGAATTAGACAGAGGACAAGGTTTCCTTTTATGACTCAGACCATTCATAACCCAACCCCTGCTATTTATCAGTGGTCATAGAGAAGAATATGACAGAAGGCTCCTGTTTCAAAGAGCACATGATAAATAAGGAAAACACATAATTTTAATACATTAATGCACATAATAATGTAAGTAAGATGACTTACATTATTCCATGATAGCTCAATTGATAAAGAATCTGCCTGCAATGCAGGAGACCCCAGTTTGATTTCCGGGTCAGGAAGATCTGCTGAAGAAGGGATAGTCTACCCACTCCAGTATTCTTGAGCTTCCTTTGTGGTTCAGCTGGTAAAGAATCCACCTGCAATGTGGGAGACCTGTGTTTGAGCCCTGGGTTGGGAAGATCCCATTGGGAAGGGAACGGCTACCCACTCCAGTATTCTGGCCTGGAGAATTCCGTGGAATATATAGTCCCCAGGGTTATAAAAGAATTGGACATGACTGAGTGACTTTCACTTACTTACTTAGGATAGCAGAGTTGGGATGCAGACCTGTGGATAGAGAGGTATTCAGCTTGGAGCATCAAGAAAGCTTCATGGAGGAGATTCTTCCTTTATCAGGCTTGATAGGAGCCAGTCACATACAAAAGCAGGAGGAGGATATGGTATGTATAGTATACCATGTGTAGTGGTATACATTCACCACTATAGGTAGCTAAGTATAGGAAACTGAATATTTGAGGGCTTCCTACAAAATATTGTAGAAAGATTAGATAGATTTTGCACGTGGTTTCAGTTTCTGACTTTCCTTCTTCCTGCATGGCTTTAGACACTCTCCAAGCTTTTTGACATTCTCCCAGCTTCAATTCCCTCACTTGTAAAGTGGAGAAACATTACCTATAGCGTCAGGTTGCAGTAAGAATAAATAAAACAATGAAAGTAAACTCATAGTAAATGCTTACCTGATAAGCCCCCCTCTTCTATTCTTGTCATGAGATTAAAAAAAAAAAAAAAACACCAAGTTCAATTTCTTTTAAGGAGTAATTATTTCAGATTGCCATAGGCAAGCTCTGGAAGTCCAGGGTATCAGACTCCTTTTTTATATTATACCACCTTTTATGAAGATTGCCATTTCCCTGGACCATTTTTCCTAACTTTTAGGGAATCTACTGACAAAGTTATGCTGACGATGAAGTCAAATTCTGCCTGGCTCTCTTCATACTCTAGACCCTGGAAGTCAGTCCAAAGTCAAGAAAGCCAACAGTGTCTTTCCTGGTCATTAGATCTATCAACTCTCTGCGTACAGTACATGCTCCATTAAAAAGCTGTGTGAAATCTACAAGGGTAAAAAAAAACAACAGCCTGGATAAGAGTGGTGGCAGCTCTGAAAACAATAGAACCACATTCTTAGGGGAGGAAAAAAAAAACAACCTTCAAAGTGAAGTCACTTTCTCATTTAGGTGTCTACTCATTATTCACACCAAAGTGCATTTAGCAAAGGAAACACACGTCAGCCCTTTGCTGCAGTGAGCAGACACTAACTTTATACAGGAGGCCAATTTTCTGACAGCTATAGACTTGCTCTTGGAACTTGTTCTTCTTAGGAATCAGACTGGGTGTGTCCTGGCCATGGCTGGTCAGCCTTGATGGTTAGGAGACTATGATAAAAAGGTAATCATGGATTTGATGCCAGGGAGGTCCAATCAACCATGCCGTGTCCTTTCCCATGCATTCCACAGCCATTTACTGAACGTTCATGAGGTACCAGATCACAGACAGGGAAATCAACAAAAGGGAAGAGACTTGCTCTTACTCTGAAGGAACTCACAGTTTAAAAGAAAAACAACAAAGACAGCAGAGTAACAGAACAAGTCATCGGTGGACAAATGATAAAAGTGCTCTGATGGAAGCATGCAGAAGCAGTCCCAGAGCTTTGGCAGTTTGGGGAAATGGTAGCATCCTTGGAGAGGCTGAATGAACTATGGTGGAGAAACAATGGGTCTCACCAGCCTTCCAGGTCATTCACGTACACTCACACTGCATTCATTGTTAAGTGTGCTAGAGCCTGCCTGTGAAAATACATGAACGGTATCCTGGAAGAGCTGTGGCTAATTCCACACTCTTGTGGTTAGACCCATGTAATGACCTAGGAATTTCACCTATAATTGGCATCAAGTGAACAGACCTCAGCATCTGAGGTGAAAAGTCCTAAGCTTTAGCCCAGGCCAGCAGCTTCTCTTCCAAAGACCTATTCAGAGTTGGTGAGACTAGGGAGGGCCAGTTTAGTTCAGTTCAGTTAAGTCACTCAGTCGTGTCCAACTCTTTGTGACTGCATGGACTGCAGCAAGCCAGGCTTCCCTGTCCACTACCAACTCCCACAGCTTGCTCAAACTCGTGTGTATTGAGTTGGTGATGCCATCCAACCATCTCATTCTCTGCCATCCCCTTCTCCTCCTGCCTTCAATCTTTCCCAACATCAGGGTCTTTTTAGCTCTTCTCATCCCAAAGTACTGGAGTTTCAGCTTCAGTATCGGTCCTTCCTATGAATATTCAGGACTGATTTCCTTTAGGGTGAACTGGTTGGACCTCCTTGCAGTCCAAGGGACTCTCAAGAGTCTTCTCTAACACCACAGTTCAAAAGCATCAATTCTTTGGCATTTGGCTTTCTTTATAGTCCAACTCTCACATCCATACATGACTACTGGAAAAACCATAGTTTTGACTAGACAGACTTTGTCGGCAAAATAATGTCTCTGATTTTTAATATGTTGTCTAGATTGGTCATAGCTTTTCTTCCAAGGAGCAAGCATCTTTTAATTTCATGGCTGTAGTCACCATCTACAGTGATTTTGGAGCCCCAAAAATAAAGTCTCTCACTCTTTCTATTGTTTCTCCATGAAGTGATGGGACTGGATTCCATAATCTTAGTTTTCTGAATGTTGAGTTTTAAGCCAACTTTTTCACTCCTCTCTTGTGAGGGCCAGTACAAGTCTCCAAACCAATCTTCAGGAGCACCAGAGATGTGGGAATCTTTATCTGGCCACCTGTAGCCAAGGATGAAGGCCACCAATGTCCACAAGCTGAGAAAGTGTGAATAGGTCAATGCAAATCAACCACTCCTGAAAAAAAATACAATCTCAAAGTATGTACCATGCAAACACTCGATACACAGAATAGTGCAGTATTATAGCATTAATCTTACTGCAGTTCTCTGGCCAAAGCACCCTGCTAAATTTCTGATATTTTCAATAGGGTGTCCTCCACATTTCACCACATTTGATAAAGGAGGGCACTGAGTCATGACTGTAGGATGAGCTCTACAAGGCTCTGTCATAGATCAGAAATGGAGGCAGAAGTACGGCCAATGAATGTGGTGGCCCAAGCAGGGAACAACCATTTGCTGTTGTTTAGTCACTCAGTCGTATCCGATTCTTTGAGACCTCATGAACTGCAGCCAACCACGCTCCTCTGTCCATGGAATTTCTCAGGCAAGAATTCTGGAATGGGTTGCCATTACCTTTACTATGCCCTCCAGGGGATATTCCCAACCCAGGGATGGAACCCACATCCCCTGCTTTGGCAGGCAGATTCTTTTTTTGTTTGTTTTTTTTAATTTTTTTTTATTATAAATTTATTTATTTTAATTGGAGGCTAATTACTTTACAATATTGTGTTGGTTTTGCCATACATCAACATGAATCTGCCACGGGTGTACACGTGTTCCCCATCCTGAACCCCCCTCCCACCTCCCTCCCATACCATGCCTCTGGGTCATCCCAGTGCACCAGCCCCGAGCATCCTGCATCATGCATCGAACCTGGACTGGTGATTCATTTCACATATAATAATATACATGTTTCAATGCCATTCTCCCAAATCATCCCACCCTCACCCTCTCCCACAGAGTCCAAAAGACTGTTCTATACATCTGTGTCTCTTTTGCTGTCTTGCACACAGGGTTATTGTTACCATCTTTCTAAATTCCATATATATGCATTAGTATACTGTATTGGTGTTTTTCTTTCTGGCTTACTTCACTCTGTATAATAGGCTCCAGTTTCATCCACCTCATTAGAACTGATTCAAATGTATTATTTTTAATGGCTGAGTAATACTCCATTGTGTATAGGTACCACAGCTTTCTTATCCATTCATCTGCTGGTGGACATCTAGGTTGCTTCCATGTCCTGGATATTATAAACAGTGCTGGTAGGCAGATTCTTTACTGCTGAGCCACCTGGGAAGCCCCAAGGAAGCAATAGCTCTGTCCTTGTCAGTTGGCTGATAGGAGGATGGGAGGATCCTGGAATCTGGATCCGTAGAGTCTTTGGATCTCATTCCAGCCTGGCCTTTTACCGGCTGTGTAATCTAGCACCAGTTAACTGAAGATCCCCTTGCCTCCATTCTTTATTTGTAAAATAAAAATCATAATTCTACCCCTACCCCCACCCACAGGATGGTAGGGAGAGCTAATTCAGAGACTGGATGAATGTAAAATAAGTCAGATAACAAACTGCAGAAGTCAAAATATGCCAGTGGCCTTCCCTTATTTTGCTTACATCTGAAAAATTGTGTACTGCCTCCCTTGATATGTAAAACTTTGAGATCCTGAGTGATAGATCTGGAAAATTCAAAGTGAAAATTTTAGATGTCACTTTATTCTGATATTCAGATGATTCCTTTAGAACAGCCCCACCAGGTAATAGGGATAGCACAGGGATTTGCATCCTGTTGCTCTTGCTAACCTCTGGTCTTCTAAAGCAGAGGAGGGTTGAGCAAACTGACACATTACATATTATAGAAACAGGCGGCTCACATTCAGGCTGAAGATTAAACCAAGCCCGCCTATAGACAGAACCTTGTTTACAACCCCTGCATGTTAACTGTTGCCATTTAGCAAGCCTGGGTGCTGTAATTATTACCTGAAGCAAATAATATAGTCAGCACTTCATAAGAAATGCAAACTCCTCACCCTTCCTTTGGTTCTCAGAGCAATACCATTAATTATGATAAATTCTTCTGATATTTGTGTGACTGCAGTAGGTAATTTCATATGTATTCCTCTGCAATTTGACATCAATCATTGTCCACTTAGCATAAATTAGGGCCAAGACTCCATGGCTGAATTTCACTGCTTACTATGTCTCATTCAGGGAAGCTAATTCCTTTCTTAAATATGTATTAAGTGGTTTTTAAAAGAGATTTTTTCAGCACTGGTTGTTTTCAAGGCTTCATTTATGTTGTTCACAGTGCATCGAACTCTTACAGGGATTTTTAGCAGCCATCCTACCTTTCCAACCCATAAGAAAGATGTATTTCCTTCAGGAGCCCTGGGATTTCCAGATTCAGTGTCTTTGAATTCTTTTATACAATGTTCAGTTCACATCTCCACCACTTTGTGGAATAGACTATTGACTTTCTCTTATTCACAACCCATTTAATGAAAATGACAAGGTTGATTCTCATTCACTGAAAATCTGCAAACGTGTTGGGCCGTTGCTCGCTTCTTTTCTTGGGCTTCAATTCTCTGAATAGTTAGATCCCAAGAAGGGCGGATGGAGCAGAAGTATCTTCACAGAGGGAAGCCATGTGACCCTAGGACATGGAAGAACTTTCAAAGGAAATCTGTTTGCTTCCTTCTTTTCTTCCTCTCCCACAGATCCAAACACTTCAATCTGCCCCTAGTAAAAAAAGGGCAGACAACTCTCTAGGGTAACATGGCCATGTATAGGAGCTTCCTTGCTTATCAAGCCTGCACTGAAAGCTGGAGGCATCTTCAGTTTTCTAGGATTCAGTAACTTACCAGTAAGCGTTTCTAGAGTGGGATTCTAGAACTGAATAAGGCACAGCTGACACTCGGCAATTATGGGGTATGGCCCACCAAGGAGCATGTGGACTATTGAGCAACGAGGCGTGTGCTCCTGAAATGAGATGTAAAGGCGACAGTCCCCGCAGCGCTGGAATAGAAAACAGCGTCTCCACATGATCAGGGAAGGAAAACAATGTGCGTCTGGAGGAATGGCAAGCATTCGTAAAGACGGTGAGATTAGAGTTGCAGCCTGAAGATTTCTTGTTGGGGCAGAGCAGCTGGGTGGGGCGGATGTCATGGAAAATCATAGGAGCCTGAAAACCAGTAAGTAGGCGAGAAGAATGGTTCATGAAATGCTTTTGGAACCAGTGAGAAGGTCTCCTGCTCTGAGATAAAGGTCTTCCTGGAGAGTATCATTTTGTGCAGGATTGCCAATTACAAACTTAACAAAGTCCGTGGCCTTCCAAACCTAGAACATAACACAAGACAGATATTGCTGTTTTAAGAAGAAGGGTTAGGAACATCCTATTGTTAAATATAGGTGTTCTGATAACCACTGGATAGAAATGTCTCACAGCTAGAAAGCACAAGGACACTGGCTGCTTAACAAGAGGGGGAAAAAAAGGACCAGTAGATTTTAAGAGTCTGAAACCCAAATTTTTTATCATATAGATGAGGCTGGCCTTGGGCTTTTCAGTGACTTATTGAGGACATATAGACATATAGACTAGAGGCTGAGAACTGTTTTCTAACTCTCAGGCCAGGGCTCTTTTTTTTTTTTTCTCCTCAACACACTCAACTTACCCCAGCTTGCTCTTCTTTCTCTTAAAAAAGAAAATCTCCCCTAATGGTCACTTATCAAAGTTGTTCCTTCACCCAAAGTCCTCTTCCAATTCAGATTACAATCTTGCCGTATTCTGAGGTCTAGTTCCATTGTTGCCTCCTTAAAAAGGACTTTTTGCTTCTGGAACTAACCATGATGTCACCCCCTGCTGAGCTCACAAAGCCAACTACCTATAGCTCTGATTACTCTGATTCTAGTCACATCTGGTTCCTAATCACTCACACACTTATCTCATCTTTGGGATTACAAATCTTCCCAGGGTGAGAACCTTGCATTAGGACTTCCCTGATGGTCCAGCAGTTAAGACTACATGGTTCCAATGCAGGGGACTCGAGTCCCATCCCTGGTCAGGGAACTAAGATCCCACATGCTGTTTGGTGTTAAAAAAAAAAAAAAAAATGAGAACCCTGTGCTTGGTACTGCTTCTCCATGTAGTACAGTGTCTTCACATAATAGGATCCCTAAGTACTTAATGAATGTTTTGAACTGTTGTAGCAAATACATTTATATTCATCAGTAGCTATTAAACACACTGGATTAGGAAATCGTAACCCACTCCAGTATTTATGCCTGGAAAATTTCATGGACAGAGGAGCCTGGTGGGATACAATCCATGGGGTCACAAAGAATCAGACATGACTGAGTACACACAGGAGCTATTAAACATAAGTGCCTGAGCCACAAGTAACATGGCAGAGTGCAAAATATAGCTAAGGTTGATGCGTCTGAAATGTATATCAGAGTGTTTCCTAGGAGAGGTAACCCAAAACATAATAAAAATAATTATGGTCACTATTATCACCTATAATGTGCTAGGCACTGGTTGTGACTTGGAGCCTTACAAATTTATGGGCATCCTGCCTATAAAGGAGCTACCAGTTGAGACAAGATATCTGGCCCTCTAGACTCACTCTGCAGATGTTGGCAGGTCTGATGGATTTGCCAAGCTAAGCTGGCTTTGGTGGGGACTGAAACAATTTGTCAAACTCTGAGGGGCTATGAGCGTGAATGCGAATGGGAGTGGAAGTTTAATGTTGTCTGGAATGTGATTCCAAAACTTTTAGCCAAGGCCAGACTAACCAGAAAGGAAATAGCCTAAGGACACTGAAGTGAGCAACACGAATTCTTGTGCAATTGGCTCTGGTTAAAGCTTGACAGGAGGGAAGATTGACATCCTTGATTTACGGGCAGAGAAAGTGCCAGGTTCCTATAGAAATGGGCCCCAGCCTCAAATGAAAGCAGCCATGTTTAGGGACAAAAGGGGAATTGAATCTCTAGCCCTTGGCCTCTCTTCTGAAGCTTCAGGTGTGTGGGGGAAATGTGTGCTGAGCCAGCAAATACAGTGAGTGGGAGGGAGAATGGCATGTACAGTGACCTGGGTACCTGCTGTAAACAGCCATGGTCCCCGGGGTCTCCATCCTCAAGGGGATTGTATTCTGGAGCAGTGGCTGAGCTCATAAATGTAGAACAAACTGAAATAACATAAAGGGAAACTGGAATTCATCTATGTGATCTAGTCAAGGATTTGAGGGTGGAGATGAACTGAGTGCTGGGGCCAAGGTGCAGAAGCCCTACTGAGTGCTGGGGGCATGGTGCAGGGTACAGGAGCCCTACTGAGTGCTAGGAGCAGGGTGCAAGAGCTCTGACACGGCTACAGTCTTTCCACTGTCTGCCCACTGTGGGCACCTCATATGCATGGTCTCTCCCAGGCTGGCCCCTAACACCAAGTTTCCCAGCATCGTGATGTTAATTCATCAGAATCTCGGCCTAATCCTCCCTAGGTTATTATTGAGGTTAGAATTCCAGGATGCTTATAAGCATGCCTCTGGCCTGGAAATCTGAGATCTACGTGTTGACAAGGTTTCTCCTTAGGTTTCCTCCCTGGCTTCCTGCTGTGCTTGTCTGGGTCCTGATCTCTTCTTTAAGGGACATCAGTCAGGGGGTGGGGGTGGGCAGGGCAGACACAATTGAGCCCTAACCTGGGGTTTGAGTTTCTGTCACCTGCAACCAAGAGTCCTGAAAATCTGTATGTATATTCATGGGAAATAAAACCTGGAAGAGTATCCATCAAAATGTTAGCAGAGGCTGTTTCTACATGGTTGACTAAGATTGATTTTTATATTTGCTTATCTAAATTTTCTATTTTTATTCTGCAATGAACATGCCTTCTTATTGTATTAAAAATATCCTAAGATATAAAAAAAAAATGCTTCTGGCAAACCCTATCAGGAAAAGTAATAATAATAGATGATATTTATCTGCTCTTTTCTCTTTGATGAGTATTGCTCTCAGCTTTTCACATTTTGTTTTTGTTCAGTCACTCAGTCATGTCTGACTCTTTGCAACCCCATGGACTGCAGCACACCAGGGCTCCCTGTCCTTCACCAACTCCCAGAGTTTACTCAAACTCATGTCCATTGAATCAGTGATACCATCCAACTATCTCATCCCCTGTTATCCCCTTCTCCTCCTGCCTGCAATCTTTCCCAGTGTCAGGGTCTTTTCTAATGAGTTGACTTTTCACATCAGGTGGTCAAAATATTTGTGCTTCAGCGTTAGTCTTTCTAGTGAAAGTTCAGGATTGATTTCCCTTAGGATTGACTTTTATCTCTTTGCTGTCCAAGGGACTCTCAAGAGTCTTCTCCAACACCACAGCTCAAAAGCATCAATCCCCATACAACTGCCAAGGGGTAGGGAATACAACTATTTCCCATTTTACTGATGAGAACACTGAGGTGCAGAGAGGAGAGATAAGATTTAGGCTGCATAGGTGGATAGCAGATGATCTGGGATCGCAATCCAGGGGTCTACTCCAAATCCTGCCCTCTGAAGCTGGCAGTATACACTTGTCAGAGTTGGAGCTGCCAGGGGGTGCCATGGTCCCAGAGGAAGATGCGTTCACAGCAGACCATCCCTGGACACCTGCAGAAACCAGGGGGCTCATTCACTGATGTCTAATCCAACATGATAATCAACACCCCAATCTGCACACCAAGGTCAGACTTCTCTTTTCTCCCCTGACTGTGTGGCAGGTGGTCTGCCTGTCTTCCATTTGGATCGATTGAGCACACTATAAAGTAGGCAACATATCAAGTCCTTGGATAAAATTGGACAAAAATGGATATCTTACAAAATATGAAACAGAAAAGTCAATCCCGTTTTCAACTAACCCCCTACTATGTTTTTACAGGCAAGTTGGCAACTGAAACCACAATGTGTGTGTGTGTGTGTGTGCTCAATCATATCCGACTCTTTAGTGACCCCATGGACTGTAGTCCACCAGATTCCTCTGTCAATGGAATCTTTTGGCAAGAATACTATAGTGGGTTCCATTTCCTTCTCTGGGGATCTTTCTGACCCAGGGATTGAACTTGCATCTCCTGTGGTCTCCTGAATTGCAAGCGGATTCTTTACCCACCAAGCCATCAGGGAATGTTCTCTTCTAGAGTTCAGAATGGAGGCACAGAGAGGCACTGTGGATATCTGAAGAGCCTGAGGCAGCCCTGGAGGATGGCATTGGAGGGAAATGTCTTTTCCATCAGAATGGCAGTACCAGTAAACCTTCAGCACCCTGCATGATCACAGCCCGGAAGGCTCCACGCGGAAGATTTTAATCTGAGAAAAATGGTTTAATGCATAACATGCTGTGGGGCTATTTGTTTTGGAGCAGATTGAACTCAAGTCAAATACTCTGCATTTACAAATCCAACTGATTAATAAACAGCCACAGAATTTTGCTCTTTCTCCACAATGCACTCAGGAAAATAGATGAATTTTATTATTCTACTTATTTTTATCAGCAAAAGTAAAAAAAAAAAAAACTGTGATTTTTCCCATTTCTCCTAAGCTGTAAAATAAGAGAGGCAGTATGATTATATATTTCTGGAAAGAGATGCAATTGTAGAGAATTATAAATCATATTCTTTTGTTCGGTTGGCATTTTTTGTTTATTTGTGTCTAATGCAAAGAACAGGAGATTTACCATAATTTGCGTTCTATAACCTGCAGTACATGTGACAGGAGGGAAAAAAATCTATTAGCAAAAATGTGTTTTGCCTTTCTGGGCCGAAAGCAAAATAACATCAGGTTGAAATATTCATCTATTTCTCCTGCCAGGGTTTATTCCTTTCAGTGACAGTCCTCTACATACCCTTAAAAACCAAACAGACAAACAAAAACTCGGGGATTGTCTCAAAATGCATCGGTCAAAATACAGAGCTTTGTCTCTGCTCTGTTCTCTACAGATCATTAATAACTCTGGTGATGCACTTCCTTCTGAGGAGGGGAAAGATTACTTAGCTCGGGTTTTGTTTGTTTGTAAAATGTGAGTGACCAAGTGTATTTATCACAGGTTCTAAGAGGAGAAAGAGTTGGCTGGGAAGTACATCCCAGCATTATAGGCACCCATGGTAGGAACACTGCGTAGAGGAGAATTCTTCAACTGACTTTGGATACGCTCTGCATTCTGAATCCATGTTTCATGGCAGAATTCAAGTCTATAACGGAGTAATGCTTGAGTCGTATGAGGAGGTTTTGTGATCATTCCTCTCTCTGCCCATGCAGAGCAAATCAAAAGGATATGTATGTCAATGTTAGTATCAAATCTTCAAACTAGACAATTGGAAAGTCATTTAAATGCTGAAGGTAATAAGATATGAGCCTGTGTTCCTAAGGGAATCTTGACATCATAATCTTTTCCAGATAATTTTAGTTTTGTGTTATATAACCAATCCCATACTCAAGGGCAGATACAGAACAAGTCAATCCACATGTCTTTTGTGTGTGATCTACACATTTACATACAAGCATGCTCTGAGATATGCATGTGTCACAAAGATGCTTATAATAAATCATGGGAGGAAAAATTTGATATTTTATAACTTTATTTTTTTAGAGCAGTTTTAGGTTCACAGGAAAATTAAGAAAAATGTATGAAGATTTCTTATATGCCTCCTTCCTCCACACATACATCCCCCTTATTATCAACATCCCGCCCCCCCCCTCCAGTGTGGCACATTTGTTACAACTGATGAACCAACATGGACAGATCATTATCCTCTAACTCCATGGCTTACATTACAGGTCACTCTGGTTTTCGTACCTGCGAGTCAGACAAATGTATAGTGATATGTATCCACCTTTATAGTACCATACAGAGTGTTTTCATTGCCCTAAAAATTCTCTGTGGGCTTCCCTGGTGGCTCATTGGTAAAGAATCCGCCGGTCAATGCAGGAGATGCAGGTTTGATCCCGTGGTCAGGAAGATACCCTGGAGCAGAAAATGGCAACCCACTCCAGTTTTCTTGCCTGGAAAATCCCATGGGTAGAAAAGCCTGGTGGGCTACAGGCCATAGGTCCAAAAAGGAGGTCTTGCATGACTTTTTACCCACATTAGGTTATTTCTTTATGATCCATTTAAGACTGCATGGCCCACATTTTTAATAATATTCTTATCAATACACTTAAACACTGTTTTTCTCTCTTTTAACCATTCATTCTCTGAAGGGCTTAGTCTTTTGAAAACCAAAGCCAGGAAGATTCCTTTGTTCCTGCTCTTCCATAAGCTCTCTTGATGGAATGCTTGAATCTGGGAAAAGAGAGAAAAGAAGAGAACTTCCTGGAAGGAAAAACAAAGTTGGTTAATATTTCAAATGGAATATCTGGCCGTATGAATATTTTAAAAGTTAATTTTGTTAATTAATGTGAAGGAGAAGTTCAGTGCATTCTCAGAGAATGTAAAAGTGATCCTAACTCTCCTCTCTTCAAGGACCCAAGGAAAAGGGTCTGATTAGTAAGATAATGATGCCCACCCCTCCTCTTGATATTTACAATTCAAGATGTCACATCTAATTCCCATCACCAAGGAAATATAGATAGCTTAGCCTTCACTCCTCTTATACATAGTTCTCAACATCCTACCATCTGTGACTTATTTTTGCCTTTAGGGCTTCCCTAGACAATTGTTTACTTTCTTCTAATTTTGTCTTAAAAAGAGTGACAGATTGTGTATGTATGTGAGGATGGGGTAACATGAGGGAGTGAAAAAAAGTCCCCCAATTTAACCTTTCCTTAGGATGAATCTTGGCTCCAAAAGATGATATCCAAAAAAATCTTGGCTCTGTATTTGCACCCCAGCACCCCACAGCACCCTCCCACAGCCACAGCTATAGAAATGCCTGTGTATGCAGGTGGTGGTTTTGAGAAAACCTGACATTGATCCTCTGCTGGGCTTTGACAAAGAACATTAATGTCTCAGTATAAGCAGTCTTTCTCTGGAAGTTAATGAAATATGATGATCATCTCCAATGGGAAAAGAGCCAAATGCAAGGTCTTAAGTCACCAGTAATAACCAGCAGCAAATCCTTAGTTCTGATTCCAAATCCCTTTTCATTTCTCCACCAAGTGATCCAATCCATCCACACTCACTGACCATCACTTACAGATCATTGCCTCAACCTGGGGCAGAGTCAGTGACCACTGGAACCCCTTTCTCTCATCTGAGTGCCTAAGCAAAGTCTATAACCTTCTCCCTTCCAAGCTCCTTTCTTGCTCATTTATCTCCTGCACCAGTCTGCGGGTCTCCAGGAGCTGGGGGAATCGAGATAAACACCAGCCCCATCATCATGTATGGTCTGTCTGTTGCCAACTTGGCTTCGTGGGGGTTGGCCCTTCTATCTGTATTAAAAATCACAGCAATTCATTTAGGCGCTGCTGTTCCTCGCAGGCAAATGTGTGATAACGCGGTCGGCCCATTAACATGGCAGCTGCAGAGCAGATTACTCACTTGTGCTTTGCCGCCTGGTTAAAACATCCACAGCCACTTACGGAATCAGGGGCTGGCGCTGCTGCAAGGAGCTGGCACACTGTTTACAATCATTTCCCAGCACAGACAACGCAGTCTTAGTTTTCTGTGTGGGTTAGGTGGCAGAAAGAATCTCTCACCAAGTTGGTACTTTCTATGTAACTCTAGGGCTTCCCGCGTGGCACAGTGGTAAAGAATCTGCCTGCTGATGCAGGAGACACAAGAGACATGGGTTGGATTCCTGGATCAGGGAGATCCCCATGGCAATTGCTCCAGTATTCTCTTTTGGGAAATCCCATGGACAGAGGAGCCTGGCAAGCGACAGTCCATGGGGCCACAGAGAGTTGGACTCCACTGAGCACAGATGCCCAGGGTACATATGACAATGCTACTCTCCCAGTCTGTCCCACTGTTTCCTTCCTCTGCCAGTGGACTTCCCTGGTGGCTCAGACAGTAAAGCGTCTGCCTACAATGCAGGAGACCCGGGTTCAATCCCTGGGTCAGGATGATCTCCTGGAGAAGGAAATGGCAACCCACTCCAGTACTCTTGCCTGGAAAATCCCATGGACAGAGGAACCTGGTAGGCTACAGTCCATGGGGTTGCAAAGAGTCAGACGCGACTGAGCGACTTCACTTTCCTTCCTCTATTGTGTGCGCAAGTCCACTCTCCACATCTGTGTCTGACATTGTTCCTTTATACACATATTTCATAGATATCTACACGTAAACATTTTTAATATTTTAGAATAAGTGGAATACAAGCATGCAGAATCTACTTCCACTTTTCTTACACATCTGAAATGTGAAGACAAAA
The DNA here is from genome assembly GCF_000754665.1 of Bison bison bison. Lineage (NCBI taxonomy): Eukaryota > Metazoa > Chordata > Mammalia > Artiodactyla > Bovidae > Bison > Bison bison. Next base: position 216,252 of record NW_011494777.1, on the reverse strand, counting down.
TGCTCTTGGCACAAAGGCTGAGTGTATTTCTAAACCTTCTCTAGGGCTTGCTTCTCTGGCCCTCAAGGGTGTGTAAGGCATGATGGGAAGTAGCTTCAAGTGCAGAAATAACTAATAGCAACTGAAGGAGTTGGGCCAAAGAAGGCAAAGACCTAGTCCTGGGTTCTAAGCTGGTCACTTTCTCACATTTCTGTGAGATAGCATTTGTTAGTCAGACAGACAGAGAAAACATATTTGAGGAGCTTTTAGTAAACATAATGGACTTCCCTTGTGGCTCAGACAGTAAAGTGTAAACACGCATAAGGACCTTCTTCCTCCTTAAATGTGTCATTACAACCACATTTGCCAAAACCTTCTTTGAAATAATGGATTCACTTCTGTTGCCTCGGGACATCACAGATAACCCTTGATTTAGTTTGCTCGGGCTGATGTAACAAAATACCACTGTCTGTATGGCTTAAATAACTAACATTTGTTTTCTTACAAGTCTGGAAGCTAGAAGTCCATTAGATATGTTAGAAGGTTTGATTTCTTCTGAGGCCTCTCTCCTTGGCTTGCAGACGGCCACCTTCTCTCTGTGTCCTCCTGTGGTCTTTCCTCTGTGTGTGTTTGTGTCTTAATCTCCTCTTCTTATAAGCACACTAGTGATATTGGATTAAGTGAAGTGAAGTGAAGTCGCTCAGTCCTGTCCGACTCTTTGCAACCCCATGGACTGTAGCCTACCAGGCTCCTCCATCCATGGGATTTTCCAGGCAAGAGTACTGGAGTGGGTTGTCATTTCCTTCTCCAGGGGATGTTCCTGAGCCAGGGATTGAACCCAGGTCTCCCGCATTGCAGGTCGACGCTTTACCATCTGAGCCACCAAGGAAGTTAAGACCCACCAAAAAGGCCTTGTTTTAACTTAATCACCCCTTTAAGCCCTTCCTTCCAAATACAGTCACTCTCTCAGGCTCTGGGAATTAAGTACAGGTGAATTTTGAGGGGACAGATGTCAGTTTATAATAGCCCTCCACATGTGCAGGCTGCATACTACACAGCAGAGCAGAAAAGACATTTTCCTGAGCACAGGTTAGCTCACTGTTTTCAGGACTGGCTGCCCATTAGAACCAACTAGGGAACTTCTAAAGCTATCAGTGCCCAAAGCTCCACCCCCAGATGAACTAAAGCATCGTCTCATCTCAGAGGGTGGGGCCTGGATTTGAGCATTTTTTAGAAGTTCAATAGGTGATAATGGTGTACATTTAGCATTGAAATATACCAAATTCACTCAAAAGAGACAGAGGAAGGAGCTGAGAGGCATCACCTCAATTCCTTCTCCCAGTCTCACCCATCAAATGAGTTATTTCTCTTCTCAGGAAGATGAGTAAGGAAAGACATTGACCAGCTTCTACATACCACCTTGGGCTTCCCAGATGGCTCAGTGGTAAAGAACCCACGTACCAAAGCAGAGGATACAAGAGTCACAGGTTCAATGCCTGGGTTGTGATGATCCCCTGGAGAAGGAAATGGCAACCGAGTCCAGTATTCTGGCCTGGAGAATCCCATGGACAGAGGAGCCTGGCAGGATACAGTCCATGGGGTTGCAAAGACAGAGGAGTCTGGTGTGCTACTGTCTGTGGGGTTGCAAGAGTCAGACACAACCCAGAGACTGAACAACAACAGCAACAACAAGTATCCCCTTGCAGATGTCCGAGTACCTCTAGATAAGTAACCTGGCTTGGCAGAGACACCTGTCAGATGTGGTGGGGGAAGGGGTCTCTCCCTCCTCCAGTTTCCCTGACATCTACAAGGGAGGCAGTGGCTGGTTTCTAATAACCTAGTCTCATTTTGCATGATCCAGGCACAACTCTCTCAAACCTTCATCTCAGACCATCTCACCGGGGCAGCAAATTGTTCCACCCTGTCTTTGCACCAGACATTTATGGACCGTGGAAAGCTAAGATTTAGTTCTCCACCCCCTGCACCCCTCTGGATACTGGACCTCAATTCTGGGCATCCAGGCAACACATCAGGAATCCACTAAAGCAAATCATTTTGCTTCTCCACTGGAGGCTGACTTCAGTAACCACCAAGAATTCATTACCGCTCTGGATTGTTTACACTCACTGGGAACAGACAGTGTTGTAAATTATTTGGAGACACCCTTTTCCCTATAAATTAGTTTCAATCTACACTTCAAATGTATAAGCCAGCTTCAAGAGTTTCTCATTTTTCCCTTTCCTTCTTTAGACAAATGCGTATTCAGGCATGCTCCTTGAGTACATCCAACCAGGGAAACAAATACATACCTTATTTGAATTGGTAAATAAATAAATAGCTTAGACCTCAGTTATATGGCTCTGGAGCTGAAGGAATCCTTGGTTTCAGACCCAGCACCATCATTAACCATCTATATGAAGTTTAGAAAAGTCACTTATCTATAAAACAATGGGAGTATTATTAGACTGGCCATGATTTATGTGATGGTGGAATCTCTAAATGAATAATGACAGATGAGAGATGCTGGATAATTTTCATCAATGGAATTAATTAAAGTGTTACTGATGTCTGCTCTGTGCCAGGCACTGTGTTGGCATACAAACACAAGACATAAAAGTATGTAGAATATGAGACTCTTCTAAGAAGGTCACTTTTAAATATAGATCTTGGTTAGCATGGTAGAGAATGAAGATACTGACAGGTAGTGGCAGTTATAAGGAGGTTTTGGGTGTGAGCTTGGTGGAATTTTCCAGGCCATATTACTGGAGTGGGCTGCCACTTCCTCCTCCAAGGGATCTTCCTGACCCAGGGACTAAACCTGTGTCTCCTGCAGCTCTAGCATTGGCAGGTGGATTCTTTACCACTGAGCCACCTGGGAAACCCCATGAGGAGGGCTTAAAAGTGAAAGTGTTAGTCACTTAGCTGTATCTGACTCTTTGTGACCCCACGGACTGTGGCCCTCCAGGCTTCTCTGTCCATGGAATTCTCCAGGCAAGAATACTGCAGTGGGTTGCCATTTCCTTCTCCAGGGAATCTTCCCAACCCAGGGATTGAACCGCAGTCTCCCGCATTACAGGCAGATTCTTTACTGACTAAGCCAGAGGGAAGACCTAACAGAGGTCTCACAGTCTTTAAAAGAGCAAAACATTAAGGTCTGACTGCATTTATGCACATTTCTTTGGCAAATGTAAGGAGCACCCATTCTCCAGAGGCAACGCAACCGGTAACAAAGGTGAAAAAGTAAAACGGGAGCCCAAACTGAACGAACGGCATCAAAATTAATCACAGCCAGCTAAGGGTTGTTGAAGCAAGAGGTATTAAATGTAACTGAAAGGAAGTTTCCTGATTCCCAACATTGGGGGGTGGGGTGGTGAGGGAGGAAGCAGAGGAAGGGCCTGTTCTCTGGGTGTCTCTTTCCCACAATCTGCTGGAGTATTCCCTAAGTAGACTGTGCTATTAGTGATCCATCAAATCAAGAACCTAAGAAGGGTGAGTGTGCGCAGGGCAGGAGCCTGCCTTGGGTAATTTTGCCTCATGTAGCACATTGGTCTCTTAGTCACATAATACATACAGAAGCATTTTCTTTCTGCAAAATGGATAGCACGAAAGAACCATCTAGCTAGCATACTAATAAAGGGAAATAAAGGTGCCTGGGAAAACTCTTTGAAATCTCAATGGCTAATTCGGGAATTCTAGACTTTGTGTACTGGAGAGACACAGTAAAGATGTTATTAAACAACTCTAACGCATGTGATACCTTCCATGGAGCACACACTCCTGTTTTTGTAATTGCTACTTATCTCAGACCTTTATTCGTGATCTCAGAGGACATTACCGAAAGCGAACAATGCCACTCTCTCCTGATCACGGTTATAGGAGGCTTTCTTTTTCTTATAGAAGGATGATCTTTCCAGCTCTTTCTCCCAAACACTCCCATTTAATAATTGTGTCTTTTAAGGGCACTATTATTAACCTGGGGTTTATGATCCCTTCTCTAGTGCATCAGTTTAATAGTATCACCCACCACAAGCCAGAGACAATGGCACCTACGTTCTTTCTTATGTTCCTTTTGTGGATGTCAATCCTGATTACGCCCTAACTATGGTTGCGTGTGCATGTGTGTGTTTGATAGATGATGATGATAGATAGATAGATAGATAGAATAAGGTCTCAGATTCAGAGCTACTAGTTTTCCATACTCTGTTCTTAAAGGTTAAATGACTATGGCCATGTTCTTATAATCTCATATCCCATGTCTCATAATCAGATGCTTATCTCTCCAGGTACAAACTGTCCTGAATCCATACATCAGCATCACACACTTGACAGAAACAGATACAGAACCAATATAGAGATACTTTATATCTCTATATTGGTAATGGGTAGCAACACTGGAACCCCAGCCTCAGGCAACAGCCATGTGGCAGGTGGTCCCTTCATTAGACACAGACCCTCTAAAACACAGGCAAGGTTCTTGTGGGCAATCGGAGGACCCCATGATATATTGCTCCAGTAACAGCAAATGAATCAGAGGCAGAATTTTACTTCCCCATAACTTTTCTCTCTACCAGAAATTGTGGTCTGATGCGATACTCAGAATATGCAGCCAAAAACATGTTTTGCAATCTGCTGGACTAAAGTTATTTAAGGATTGTTTTTCCAAGAAAGAGAAAAATTCTAAAGAAAGGGATGTATACCCTTTCTACCATACATTTCAATTTGTTGAGATCATTTCCATCATAACAAACATTGAGACATGAGGCACAGATTTTTGTGCCTCTATTTTCCCATCTGTAAGATAAAGCAGAAATTATCATTTAAGGAAAAGATGATTCACGTATCATACACATTATAATATAGTGGCCAAAAAAAAGTTGCACGTTGAGTTGGGGATATGTGTTTATTTATTTTAAAGAAATTCTTGGAATAAGAAAAAAACAATAAACATTTTGGTAACATGGGTTTATTTCCCATCTTCCATTCATTATGGGAGGGAATCTGATCCTGCTGAGTCCCCACTGCTGGTGAGTTTCCACATTGATGCTGTAGGGATCCAAAAGGCATAAGATTTCTTTGAGCAAGAGATTCTTCCATTGCCCGTAAATCTCAGAGTCATACAGAGAATTCTTGGTGGCAGTGACGTCTACAGACTTTCTGCCTATTTTTCCTGGTCCTTGAGGTGGTTCAGGCCATCACAAGACAGTCTAGGGCCATCTCCACGGGTAAAGGACCTGCCTGGAATTTAGAAGCGTGTGTAGCCTTGGGCTGGGCCACACTGATTGGGTGGAAAGAAAAGTTCTCCAGGCTTTTAGGCAGGGACTAACTATTAGGCAGGTGACTTCCCTGGTGGCCCAGTGGTTAAGACTTCTCCTTCCAATGCAGGGGGTGTGAGTTTGACTCCTGGTTGGGGAACTATGGGCCCACATGCCTTGTGGCTGAAAAAAACACAGAAACCAGAAGCAATATTGTAACAAATTCAGTAAAGACTTTTAAAAAATTGTCCACATTAAAAAAAAAAACTTTAAAAAATTATTAGGCAAGAATCTGAAATTTAAAGTTGAATTCAGAGTGGAACTTTCCAGAGGACACTCAGACATTCACTTAACAAAAAATTACATCATCTCATTTTACAGACTTCAGGGATGATGTCATCCAACCAAGACTGGTACAAATTAGGTTACAAGAGTCCAGGGATGTTAACTTACTTGCCAAACCACATTGTTGACAAATGAAAAGGAAGGAATTGATACCAAACTCTGTTGCTCAAAGTCCGGTATCTTTCCTTACCATAATGTGCTGCCCACAGGGGACCTCAGCTTCCTCGCCCTGACCTGGGACAAGGCTGAAGGGGATCCCAGGTATACAGCTTCCTTGGGGGTCCCCGAAGCCTTCTCTGGAACTGCACTATGCCCCAGCATCTCCTTCTGCCCAGCCCTGCTTCCTTCCACTCAGCTCCAAGGTGTTGAGCCCATAAGAGTTCCCTCTGTGACCTGAGCACTAATTGCTAACCTCCATCTCAAGTCTGTCTCTACACTTGATCTTAGCCAAAAAGTCCAGAAGCCATCAGGTCTGTCTCTAGGAACTAGACTGTGACAACAAGCTTGAAGAACTGTACCAAGGTACTGGTATTAAGAATTTGGGGAAGGTGCACGTCACTGACACTTGAATATTTAAGTTGAACTGTTGAACGACAGAAGGAAGACCCAAGATGTTTTATGCACACACATACACACAAACACACACCCCTCCATATCCATAGAATCTGCATCTGCAGATTCAACCAACTGTGGCTCAAAAATATTTGAAAAAAAACATTTTTCAGAAAGTCCCAAAAATGAAACTTGAATTTGCCATGTGCAGACAGCTATGTACATAGCATTTACATTGTATTTACAACTATTTACATAGCATTTACATTGTATTAGGTATTGTAAGTAATCTAGAGATGATTTAAAGAGTAGGAGAGAATGTACTTAGGTTATATGTGAATATTCCACTATTTTATATGAGACTTGACCATCTGTGGATTTTGCAGATGGGTCCTAGAATATATATACACACACACACACACACACACACATATATACATATATGTATACATGTACACACACATATATACACATATGCACATTATATACATATAGATATATATATAAGTATATATTTATATGTAGTTTTGTATATGCATATATGAATACATATATACACACATTTACATGTAGTTTCTTTTTCCTTTGGAGCAATTATGTCAGATACTAGATGGGATTTAAGGTTATTTCAAAAGATAAAGTCACCAAGAAAGAAGAAAGAAGTCTCAGGACTGAGTTCTGAAGATTTTCAGCACTCACAATCTCCCAGGAACAGAGATACTGGCAGAAGAGACTGAGAAGAAGCAACCAGAGAGAAAGGAGGCAAATAAAGACACCATGATGTCCCAAGAGCTAAGGGAAAAGAGTGAGGCTTCTGTGAATAAAGTTAAGCCTACTGAAGAGTGTAAAGAGATAAGGGGTAAAAACTTTCACTGGATTTTTCAATAAGGAGCATATCGGTCACCTTAGCAAGGGCAGTTTGGGTGGTGTAATGAGATGGGGGCCAAATTAAAGTGGACAGAAAAGTGACTGTGAAAGATACCTTTGAATAAAGATATTGGCATGGGTGAAAGATGCTGGTATGAAGCAAACTGCACGCTATATTTCTGCACAAATCCATAGAAATTATGGAAAATATTTTTAATGTTTTATTTTATGTTGGAATATAGTTGATTACCAATCTTGTGTTAGTTAGTTTCAGGCGTACAACCGCATGATTCAGTTATACATATACATGTAATCTATTATTTTTCTGACTTGGGTGGTTACCTAATATTGACCAGAGTTCCCAGCTCTGGGGAACTATTTTAGTTATTTTAAAAATCCAAAATAAATACAGAATTTGACCTCTCCCTCCATGCCCCCCCTGCCCACATACTTAGGGGCCAGCTATAACTGGAGGCAGGACTAGAGAGAAACAGTGCCTGTATCTGGGGACACAAAAGAAAGCAAGAGAACCATCTCACCACTGAGCAGTCACCTGAGAATCTTGTTGCTTAGACACTAAGTCGAGTCAGACTCTTTGTGACCCCACGGACTGTCCATGGGACTCTCCAGGCAAGAATACCTGGGTTGCCATTTCCTTTTCCACAGGATCTTCCCAACCCAGGGATCGAAACTGCATGTCCTGCATCTCCTGCACTGGCAGGCAGGCTCTTAACCAATGAGCCACCTGGGAAGCCCACCTCAGAATCTACCCAGTAGCAATACCTTCTCGTTGTCAGGGAAGATCTGTATTTTAAGATAGGGGAAAAAAAGCAATCCACAGTGAGACACTAACATCTGAAGAAAAGCAACACCAGAAAGGAGACTTTCTATGGAAATCAATAGATGGAGGGTGTTTTTTTTTTTTTTTTAACACATCAGCATAAGACAGGGTTCATGGTATGAGGTATTTAAGCACCAGTAGAAGTACCTGAATGAAGAGGCAAGGCCAACACATTAAGGAGATGAACAGAGTGAACACAGTGAAGCCAGCTAGTGATAAGGAACACATAGGTGAAAAAACAAACTCACAATGCAGGAAAATTTAGGAGCTGTGGGGGACAGATTGAGACCTTTAATATATATTTAAATACATATTATTTTTTGAATATACATATTCATACCATGAGCAGTATGAAAAGGCAAAATGATAGGATACTGGAAGAGGAACTCCCCAGGTCAGTAGGTGCCCAGTATGCTACTGGAGATCAGTGGAGAAATAACTCCAGAAAGAATGAAGGGATGGAGCAAAAGCAAAAATAATACCCAGCTGTGGATGTGACTGGTGATAGAAGGAAGGTCCAATGCTGTAAAGAGCAATATTGCATAGAAACCTGGAATGTCAGGTCCATGAATCAAGGCAAATTGGAAGTGGTCAAACAAGAGATGGCAAGAGTGAACGTCAACATTCTAGGAATCAGAGAACTAAAATGGACTGGAATGGGTGAATTTAACTCCGTTCAGTTCAGTTCAGTTCAGTCACTCAGTCGTGTCTGACTCTTTATGACCCCATGAATCACAGCACGCCAGGCCTCCCTGTCCACGACCAACTCCCGGAGTTCACCCAGATTCACGTCCATCGAGTCAGTGATGCCATCCAGCCATGTCATCCTCTGTCGTCCCCTTCTCCTCCTGCCCCCAATCCCTCCAAGCATCAGAGTCTTTTCCAATGAGTCAACTCTTCACATGAGGTGGCCAAAGTACTGGAGTTTCAGCTTTAGCATCATTCCTTCCAAAGAAATCCCAGGGCTCATCTCCTTCAGACTGGACTGGTTGGATGACCATTACATCTACTACTGTGGGCAGGAATCCCTCAGAAGAAATGGAGTAGCCATCATGGTCAACAAAAGAGTCTGAAATGCAGTACTTGGATGTAATCTCAAAAACAACAGAATGATCTCTGTTCATTTCCAAGGCAAACTATTCAATATCACAATAATCCAAGTCTATGCCCCAACCAGTAATGCTGAAGAAGCTGAAGTTGAATGGTTCTTTGAGGACCTACAAGACCTTTCAGAACTAACACCCAAAAAAGATGTCCTTTTCATTATAAGGGACTAGAATGCAAAAGTAGGAAGTCAAGAAACACCTGGAGTAACAGGCAAATTTGACCTTGGAATACAGAATGAAGCAGGGAAAAGACTAATAGAGTTTTGCCAAGAAAATGCACTGGTCACACCTTCTTCCAACAACACAAGAGAAGACTCTACACATGGACATCACCAGATGGTCAACACCGAAATCAGACTGATTATATTCTTTGCAGCCAAAGATGGAGAAGCTCTATACAGTCAACAAAAACAAGACCAGGAGCTGACTGTGGCTCAGATCATGAACTCCTTATTGCCAAATTCAGACTGAAATTGAAGAAAGTAGGGAAAACCACTAGATCATTCAGGTATGACCTAAA
>NW_011494777.1:179610-205645 GCF_000754665.1 Bison bison bison | reverse complement strand
TGGAAGGAAAGTTATGACCAATCTCGATAGCATATTCAAAAGCAGAGACATTACTTTGCCAACAAAGGTCCATCTAGTCAAGGCTATGGTTTTTCCAGTGGTCATGTATAGATGTGAGAGTTGGACTGCGAAGAAAGCTGAGTGCTGAAGAATTGATGCTTTTGAACTATGGTGTTGGAGAAGACTCTTGAGAGTCCCTTGGACTGCAAGGAGATCCAACCAGTCCGTTCTGAAGGAGATCAGCCCTGGGATTCTTTTGGAAGGAATGATGCTAAAGCTGAAACTCCAGTACTTTGGCCACCTCTTGAGAAGAGTTGACTCATTGGAAAAGACTCTGATGTTGGGAGGGATTGATGGCAGGAGGAGAAGGGGATGACAGAGGATGAGATGGCTGGATGGCACCACTGACTCGATGGATGTGAGTCTGAGTGAACTCTGGGAGTTAGTGATGGACAGGGAGGCCTGGTGTGCTGCAATTCATGGGGTCATAAAGAGTTGGACATGACTGCGCGACTGAACTGAACTGAACTGAACTGAATATATATATAAAAACAAATTGAGGATAGAGTAGAGAAATTTCAGAAGACTAAGGGATGAAAAAAGTCCAAATAGCTCACAGAGATTTTGAGAAGATAACCTACAAAGGAATGAAAAGACAGAAATAAGATTTATCACTGGAATCATTTGTTTAAGAAGACAATGGGGATTTTCCTTAAAGTAATGAGGGAAAATAATTTTTCAACAACAATAAAAATGCTACTCCCAGGCATATTATTGTTCAAGTCTGAGAACTAAATAAAGCTATCTTCAGAATATGATGACTCTCAAAAAATGGTTTTGCTGATGTTATGTGTACTACTAATTCAGGTGAATTAAAAATCAGAGAGGATGGAGTAAGATGACATATTGGTCACCTACGGCTGCTTCAACTCCCTCCTGAAATCTCACTAAACTAACTCTAAAGGTATTTTAAAAGCAAACCATCCAAAGATATGGAAAATAGGAGAGAAGAAAACAAAAACAGAATTCCAGTGCAAATCAGATGGACAATGAGTAAAATACCGTAGGTGCTTCAGAAAACTGAATCCCAAATGAGAAGGAGGGAAAGCCAGCAGAAAACCCAAGGTATACCAGAATCTTCAGTAACTGGGGAAGCCAGGCACACCAGAAGCCAGTGTGAAGGGAAGGAGCTAAATGAATGAGGACTGGTTGAAAGCTGATTTAAGAAGCAGTCAGATGCTCTTACCAGCCCAGATTAGCTTGTTGACAGTCTTTCCCTTGCTCTAGTCCAAGACTGGAGAACTGTCTTTTGAGAGGAAACAACAGCAGCTGTCTGTCCTGGGGGGAACCTCGCAAGTTAGGGCAGGAGTCAGTGTACTAAAAGCAGGAGACTCCAACACATGTGTGAGTCCTGGATACTGACAGCCTTATACTATCATTCAATTCAGCTCCAAGAATGCTGGCAAGCATTCTTCACCATTAAGTAGGAGACTAGTAGTCTTTTCTGGGGAATCAGACCCTGCCAAGTGGAGTGTGAAAAAGTGTGCAAGTGTTAGTCACATAGTCGTGTCTGACTCTTTGCAATCCCATGGGCTGTAGTCCACCAGGCTTCTCTGTCCATGGAATTCTCCAGGCAAGTATACCTGAATAAGTAGCCATAACCTCCTCCAGGGGATCTTCCTGACCCAGGGATTGAACTCGCTTCTTCTGCATTGCAGGCAGATTCTTCTTCTTCTTTTTTTTGATTTCCAAGAGAAGAGATCTACAGAAACTGACAGGAGATCCCCCCAGGTCTGCGAGCCATACACTCAGAGCTTCCAAGGAGCTTTGCAAGAATGATTCCGAAAATAAGAGCTGGAAATCAAGGATTACCAAATAGCTATGGATAGTTTGTAATATGCAATACAGAGACCAAAATAAAATAAATAAACATGGTCCAGAAAAAAAGAGATGATGCAAGGAGGAAAAAAAATCCTCTTACCTGTCTGCTTTCAAATAAGAAAAATTGCAACCATGAAATAGCAACAAGATGCCAAGTAAAGAAACACTGGGAGCTTCTAAAGAAGGCCTTGGAAATTATTAAAATAATAGGAATCTTATAGGATAAATGGAAAAATAGGGAGAAGTTCAGAAGAATGCATTTGTGGAAATAATTCGTCCAAGTACCCCATTTTTTCCTGAATAGATATGTTATTTTATTCCACTGAGTTGATACAATTTTAGTCAAAAGCAAAAAGCCACAATACCCACCCCATACTGTAAATGTTAATTTTTTTATAAGTTTGGAGAATAGAAAAAAAAATACATTTAAAAACTCTTAGAGACTCCAAATAGATAGGAAACATAGTTCAGGACCTATAGTCTTAGGGGATTTTACAGAAAATTTTCTTTTCATTCTAGTGTATTATGTATTTGGGTTTACAAAGAACTCATCTGGAGTTACTTGAATAGCTCAGTTATCTAATTGAGTATCTAATACCTCAATTAGAATTATTTTTAAAAATCAAATTTGTTCTCTAGAATTTAGAAGCACATTGAATTTTAGAGTTGGAAAGAAACTTGGGAGTCTTCTAATTTAACTCTCACCCAATATGAAGCAAAAAAAAGTTTTTTTTAAGAGATGGAAACAGGAAAGCAAAGATGAGGAAATCAGAAGACCAGCGGTAGAGGTACAAATACAGAGGAACAGAGCAGATCCTCATGATCCAAAGAATTCTTTTCTTTTTTCTTTTTTATTGAAGTGTAGCTGATCTACATTACTGTGCCAATCTCTGCTGTACAGCAAAGTGACTCAGTTATACACACACAGACATTCTCTCTAATGTGTTCTTTCCCATATGGTTTCTCACAGGATATTGAATATAGTCAGACCTTGCTATATATAGGACCCAGTAGGGCCTATAGTAGGACCTAGGATTCTAACTAGACTTATCTGAGCAAGTCAGTTGAGAGAAGAGTGTGTGAGAGGTAAAGTGGCAGAGAGTCCAAGCACGAGAATCCGCTCAGTGGTCTCTAAGGCAGAGAGGACATATACAAAATAAAGATGGAAAAGCACTCATCAGATTTAGCAATTAAAAGGCCACGGGTGGTTAGGACCTGAACAAGCAGAGTTCCACAGCAGCTATAGAGGCAGAATCTATATAGCACTAGACTGAGAAATGGTTGCTAAATCAAAGAGTGACTGGTGGCTCCTTTTTAAATGTTTATTTTTAAGGACGTGAAAGGAGTATGCTGCAAAGGAATCTGTGTGACTTCTTGGCCACCGACACGCAGAAGCGGCCACTGGAACAGTTTGCTGTTGTTATTGTTTAGTCACTAATCTGTGTCCTTCGGGCTCCTCTGTCCATGGCATTTCCCAGGCAAGAATACTGGAGTGGGTTGCCACGCCCCCCTCCAGGAGATCTTCTTGATCCAGGGATCGAACCCACATTTCTTATGCCTCATGCATTGGCAAGCAGGTTCTTTATAGCTGAGCCACCCTAGAAAGGTTTGACCTGGAGGAAAGATCATAGAAATCCACCTCCCAGGCCTGCAGTGAATGAAAGTCTTCTCAAAAACAAAGCAAAACAAAAACACAGGAGCAACAGTCAAATGCCACCAGAGTTTGCCTTATCAGAAACATCTTATGAAAGTTTGCCTTATCAGAAACATCTCAGAGCTTTCCTCCTCACAGGCTCAGCCATAGAAGCACCAAACACTCCTGTGCCCTGAGTATGGCTGACTTTTGGAAGATTTCCCCTGGAATCACCTTTGGGGTATCCTGACAATTGAATACAGTCATCCCTAAGGATCTACGAGGGACTGGTTGGTTCCAGGACCCTCTCAGATACCAAAATCTGAAGATACTCAATTCCTGTCTATAAAGTAGTATAATATTTGCATATAACCTAGACACAACTTCTCATACACTTTGCATCCTCTCTAGATTACTTAAAATAATACCTGGTACTCATACCAGGTAAGAAAGAAAGTGAAGCCACTCAGTCGTGTCCGACTCTTTGCGACCCCATGGACTATATCCCACCAGGCTCTTCTGTCCATGGGATTCTCCAGGCAAGAACACCGGAGTGGGCTGCCATTTCCTTCTCCATCATACCAGGTAAGTGCTATATAAATAGTTGCCCGAAGGCAGTGGATTCAAGTTTTGCCTTTTGGAACTTTCTGATTTTTTTTTTCCTTTCCCAGATATTTTTGACCTGGGTTGGTTGTGGGTGTGCAAATGCAGATATGGAGGACCAACTGCTTTTTAACCTCAGATCTGGATCTTCTCACACTTCTGCTTTGTCCTTTCAGAACTTGCCTTGCTCCTGGGCTGACTTCTATCAGAACTTGAACATTAGCAAGCTTTGTGTTTCATGTCCCCAGCAAGCAGGAGCCCACCCACCCCACAACCAACCCTGGCAATTAGAATCCAGGTTTAGAGTAAGCAGGACCCCTTGTCCTGCCCAGGAAAGAAGGGAAGGAAAAGAATAGGAGGGAACAAATGCTAAGAAGGAAGGTCAGTGGTGTGTTACAAATACAAAACCAGTTCCCACGTGCCCCCAATGCTAAGAGGGTAATAAGAGCTCACCTACGTTCTACGTGGTGTCTGACATATGGGAAGCTTAAAAGTCTTTCAGTGTTTCACAATTTTGTTCTTTAATAATGTACATAGTTTAAATCTAAACAGCAACAAAAAGAATCAAATGTGTTATTTCTTAATGGGGATTAAGAAGTATCCTACTTGAAGATTTATTAAATTATCTGGTATCTTTGTATAAATTCAGAATTTCTTGAGATGCTGAAGCTGAAGCTTCAAAATTTTGGCCACCTAATACAGAGAGCTGACTCATTGGAAAAGACTCTGGTGCTGAGAAAGATTGAGGGCGGGAGAAGGGGACAACAGAGGGTGAGATGATTGGATGGCATCACTGACTCAATGGTCATGAGTCTGAGAGATTAAGTAGAGGACAGGGAAGACTGGAGTGCTGCAGTTCATGGGATTGCAAAGAGCTGGACACAACTTAGCAACTGAACCACAACAACAAATAATAATAATAAATACATTTGTGGAAAAAAAAATCAGTTGTGGTACTGGGGGTGGCTATTATTCAGAGAAAAAAACACCAGCTCACCTGCCATCAGTCAAGCAAAAAGAAATCAACCCTGCAGAGGTGGACTGGCCTGACCCTCCAGCTGTATGCCAGGCTGCCTACACATGGTTATTATTTCCTCTAATCTTCATAATACTGCTGAAGGCACCAACTCACCCTAAATTTCACAGCGGATGGAAATGAGGCTTAGAGAAGGAAGAAACCTGCCCAGAGCTATTCTGTTGCCAAGGCGGAATTTGAACCAGCCTATCTGCTTCCGTGCCATGGGGGAAGCACTTTACAATTGATGGAGAGACGAGTCCAGCATCTCAGGGCATTTGCTTTTCCTATTAACGTCACTTTCTAGAACCAGACAGAGGCTGCATCCACCATCTGAACCGAAACACGGCTGGCTAGTCTTCAGCGTTGAAGGAGCAAAAGGCATTCCTGGGGCATTTTGTTCTCCTGCCTCCTCCTGAGAAAGATCAGATTACAGAATTTGGCCGAGAGGCCTTCTCCCCTCCCCTTGTCCATTCTCTGTAAATTAGTTTTCATTTCATAACAGTCATTAGCTGAGTTCTGGGAAGGAAGTGTAAAAATTTCCCCTCACCTCTGGGCCCTAACTGGCAGCGGTTCCTTGAAACTCCTACAACCAGAGCTCCGTTTAAGCATCAGAACCTCATCAATTAGGCCTTCGTGTGCGCGGGGATCACGTGGTCAGCCCATCACACTAAGCTGGACCCACGCAGAGCAGGACCAGAGGGCCTCATTACCGGACCTGGGCTTTTGTGAAATTCCTGAATAAGCAGCTGTGGAGTATCTGCAGCAGACTGCATTTTCTTTTTCTTTTTTTCTTTCTTTTTTTTTCCCCCTGGCTTTAACAATCACTTTTATGGACACTTTAACAGGGTGGGTTGCCAGCTGTGTTAATGCCTGACCGCCCCCCACCCACTTCGGTCGTGAAGTCCGCCTTGTGAAACGGCTATCAGATGGAGACGCGGCCCACACCTCTTCCTAAGCAAACCGGGCCTTTCTTCACATCCGCGATCAGGGCTTCCGGACAAAGAGAGAGCCCCACCCTGCTTCCACCCAGAAGCAACTAAGTGTATGAAATCTGTTTCCAACATGTTGTTGTTCAGTGTCTGTCGTGTCCCACTCTTTGCGACCCCATGGACTGCAGTATGCCAGGCCTCCCTTTCCCTCATCATCTCCCAGAGTTTGCCCAAGTTCGTGTCCATTGAACTGGTGATGCCATCCAACCATCTCACCCTCTGTTGCCCCCTTCTCCTCTTGCCCTCAATCTTTCCCAGCATCAGGGTCTTTGCCAATGAGTTGGCTCTTCACATCAGATGGCCAAAGTATTGGAGCTACAACATCAGTCCTTCCAGTGAATATTCAGGGTAGATTTCTTTTAGGGTTGACTTGTTTGATCTCCTTGCCATCCAGGGGACTCTCAAGAGTCTGCTCAAGCACCACAGTTCAAAAAACATCAATTCTTGGGCGTTCTGCCTTATTTACGGTCCAGCTCTCACATCCGTTAGTTACTGAGAAAAGGTTGCGAGTGGGGAGATGGGGTGATGCCCAGAGTCTAGCCTGCCTCTTAGTGGTGGACGGGGATGAGGGCAGAGTGTGGTCTTGGCTTCCACTGTCTGCAGCCTCTGCCCTGCTGGGGCTATTTCAGCATATTCATCTCACTTGTTATTGCCCCAGTTAAGAGGTGTCCACATGTTGGGTATCCTCAGGCTGTTAAGGCTGAGCCTCCTGTACTCTGAGGCTTGCTTCTTCCTGTTAAAGATTCAGGAAGTGAGTTTTATCAGTTTGCTCCCTGCTAATTAGGTTCTAGGGGCATCTGGTACACTGACCAAGTTCATGTTAGACATACTGATAAGCCAGACTATTGATAGCCATTAATTTACAGTGAAAAATACTAGAATACCATGTCCCATGGTCAGCATCTTTTCTGTTCTTTACTGCTGCTGCTGCTAAGTCACGTCAGTCGTGTCCAACTCTGTGCGACCCCATATACGGCAGCCCACCAGGCTCCCCCGTCCCTGGGATTCTCCAGGCAAGAACACTGGAGTGGGTTGTCATTTCCTTCTCCAATGTATGAAAGTGAAAAGTGAAAGGGAAGTTGCTCAGTCATGTCCAACTCTTAGCAGCCCCATGGACTGCAGCCTACCAGGCTCCTCTGTCCATGGGATTTTCCAGGCAAGAGTACTGGAGTGGGGTGCCATTGTCTTCTCCTCTGTTCTTTACAGTTAAGTAAAATAGAAAATATACACACTCAGGCATACACACACACACACACACACACACGAAAGAGGCTTGAAATATATTTTATAACCATTAAAATATTCAGAAAATGTGAACTGCAATTCCACCAAAAGAATCTTGCACTATGAAAATCATGACATATACTAAGACTTAGTTACAGAAAGTGCTTCTTATACAAATCTAGTATGTTGAAGAAAAAGAAACCTAAATGTTCACAAATAGAGGACTGACTAAAAATTGACTTAGCCATGCACTTTAAACTTTATATTGTGACTGTGCTGTAGAAACAGAGCATGACTCTGTAAGTTAGGGTGCCGTAAACTTCATTTTTTTTACATTGTTGCTGTTGTTTGGTGGCTAAGTCATGTCAGACTCTGTGACCCCGTGGACTGTAGCCCACCAGGCTCTTCTGTCCAGGGATTTCCCAGGACAGAATACTGGGGTGGGTTGCCATTTCCTTCTCCAAGGATCTTCCTGACCCAGGGATCAAACCTGCATCTCCTGCATTGGCAGTGGATTCTTTACCACTTGAGCCACCAGGATGTGAGGCTGCTACTGCTAAGTCACTTCAGTCGTGTCCTCTTCTCCGATGTGAGGCTAAACAACCTGAACTATCCTCATGGGGAAAAAACAATCTGGGTAAAATATATACTAAATCTCTCTTTCTCTCTGATTTGTAAGTAAGTTCATTTGTATCATTTCATTTTAAAGATGGGAGAGGAGTTTGGGAGAGAATGAACTCATGTATACGATAGCTGAGTTCCTTTGCTGTCCACCTGAAACCATCACAACATTATTGATCGCCTATACTCCAATACGGAGAAGGCAATGGCACTCCACTCCAGTACTTTTGCCTGGAAAATCCCATGGATGGAGGAGCCTGTTAGGCTGCAGTCCATGGGGTCGCTAAGAGTCAGACACGACTCAACGACTTCACTTTCACTTTTCACTTTCATGCATTGGAGAAGGAAATGGCAACCCACTCCAATGTTCTTGCCTGGAGAATCCCAGGGACGGGGAAGCCTGGTGGGCTGCCGTCTATGGGGTCGCACAGAGTTGGACACGACTGAAGTGACTTAGCAGCATACTCCAATATAAAATTTAAAAGTTTTTTTTAAATCTGAAAAAATAAATATATATGAAAAATAAGGCATTAAAGGAAATATTGCTTCTTATTACCATCATAAAATATCATCAGGTGCTTACAAGTACATTTCAGATGCTGTTCACAACAGAGAACCTACAAGGACAATCACCAAAAAAAAAAAAAGTAGTAGTTTTTATTTTTATTTATTTTTATTTTTATAAAAAAAAAAAACCTCTTGAAGGCCTATAGAAAATGAACAGCCAAAAAGAGAACACTTACATTGCTCAGACTGTGGTTTTAAACTATGATTTCAATTAAAAGAAAGCAGAACTTCTGCTGATTCTAAGTCTGGGGCAGAAAAAGTCGAAGATGAACCTAGAACAGCTGGGATGCTGTAGGTAAGAGCTTTGGAAGCAAAGCCTGGGAAGAGGCTCTCAATGGCCAGAGACAGCAGCATTTGCTTCATTGAGGATAACTTGGGGATGTTGTGAGTTCTGTCCCAGACCACCATGATACAGCAACTATCACTGTTAAGTGAGTCATAAGAATTTCTTGGTTTTGCAGTGCATATAAAAACTATGTTGACACTATATTGTAGTTTATGCAGGATGCAATAACATTATGTCTAAAAAAAATAATGTACATGCTTTAATTAAAAATAGTTTATTGCTAAAAATTGGTAACCATCATCTGAACTTTCAGTGAGCAGTAATCATTTTGCATTCATGACATCAAAGATCACTGGTTACAGATCACTATAAAAACATAAGAATAAGGAAAAAAATTGAAATATTGTGAGAATTACCAAAATGAGACACAGAGTCAGGAGTAAGCAGATGCTGTTGGAAAAAATGAAATGGTATCTATAGGGCTTCTCAGGTGGCTCAGAAGTAAGTAATCTTCCTGCAATCTAGGAGACCCAGTTTCAATCCCTGGTTCAGGAAGACCCCCTGGAGAAGGGAATGGCTCCCCACTCCAGTATTCTTACCAGGAGAATTCCTGGGACAGAGGAGCCTGGAGGGCTACAACCCATGGGGTTGCAGAGTTGGACATGACTGAACAACTAATACTTCACTTCAGGCTTGCTTGACACACAGTCACCACAAACATTAAAAACATGTATCTATAAAGTTCACTAAAGCAAAGCACAGTAAAATGAGGTATGGCAATAAAAGGCGTTAAATTTATCAAATATATTTTTTAAGCTATGAGTTCCTTATTATATACAAAGGGCATATGGTGTCTGTTGCAACTATAATACATAACTCTGTCATTGTAGATGAAAGCAGAAATAGATAGTGGTATGTAAATGAATAGACATGGCTATGTTCCAATAAAACAAGTTATAAAGACAGGTGGCCTATCTTTCACAAATTTACTGGGTTTGCGTCTAAATAGTATAAAAGTTGCTTTAGCCACTTCCTAGGTCCCATTTCTATGAGACCCCTGTGTTCATAAATTAAATTTATTTTCTTTTTCTCCTGCTAACGTGCCTGTGTCAGTTTTATTATTGGTACAGCCACAAGAATTCAGGAGGAATAGAGAGGGAAACTCCCCCTCCCTGACATTAATTAGATAATCATATCACAATATATGTAAGTCAAATCATTATGCTATATACCTTCAGCTTGTATGGTGCTATGTATCAATTATATCTCTATAAAAAGAAAAAGAGAAACAAGTTAAACTCATGGAAACTAGAGGCATGTGTTAAGGAAAAATGTAAAAGCTAATGAAACATTTAAAAGACATGTATCAAAGAAAATTAACAGAACTGAACGTTGGTATTTGGAAAGAACAATAATATTGACAGAACTTAACTAAAAAAGTGAAGAGAGAGAAAAGAAAGGCCCAGATTGACAGGATCAGAAATGAACAGGAAGATAACATCAACACATTTTAATACAGTAAAGATATAATAATATGATATGCTGAATATTTTATAATATTAAGTTAGAAAATTTTGGTGAAAAGAATAATTTTCTGCCTGGAGACAGCTCATCTTTCCCTTTCCACCCTTGGCCTAGTCTACCCCCTTGATCCCATGCATGGATTTCAGACTTGGCCCTGTGCCTTGAAGTGACCAATGAAACTTGAGCTGACAATTAGTGAGCAAAAACTTTAAATATGTTTGCATGGTTTGGTTTTGTTCCTTGTCCTTTTTCTATCCACTGAGAAACAAGCCCTGTGTAAACTGAATAAGGCGTGTGGGGCTGAGCTGAACTTTACCTGCGGCAGGGAGGCAAGCCTAGCTGAGTTCAGCAGAACCTACATATCTGTGAAAATCAGCACAGAAACAGAAGCCTGTGGCCAGCCACTTAGTTCAGAGTTGTTTAGCCTTAGTGCAGTCTGTCTTAACTAATATACCCTTGAAAAAGTAAAAAGTTTGCCAGTATTTAAAACAAAAAGAAATTGAAATATCCCTAAATCTACTAATCAACAGTGTGATTTAAATACAAAATAATAATTTAAAAATAAACTTCAGGCATTGATAATTTAATCAGTAACTTATAAACTATTTAGGGATGAATCATTTCTATATTGAAAAATTTCTTTCAGAGAAAAGTGTGAACCTTTCAAAATTAATGTAAAAAAAATGATTACCTGGATTATAAATCTTGACCAGAACATTACAAGGGAAATAAAGATTAACCTCTCTTAGAAACAAGAAGGCAAAAATAATATAATATGAGCAAATAGAATCCAGTAATATATAAAAAGTATAATATTTAATATATTGTGAACCAAATGGAGTTTATTCTAGATATTCAACAATAGTTAGACTTCAAAAATTAATTATCATAATTGATGATAGGAGGAGAAAATAAGAAAAGCATGTTATTTTTGACAGAGGCAATAAAAGCACTTCATAAACTTCAAGCTCCATTAAAAAAAAAAGCATATTAAGAATAGAAGGTAGTTTCGTTACACTAATAAGTTATATTAAAAATAACTAAAAGCAAATACCATTTTGTTTGCAAAGCATTAAAAATGTTCTCCCTGAATTTAGGAGGAAAACAATTGCACTTAATATCACTAGTTTTATTCAACCCTGAACTAGTGGTCACTGCAAGTGTAATAAGTAAGAAAAGAAACAAAAAAATTATTTAGAAAATTAGAAAGAAGAAATAAAGTGGTAATGATTCAGATATGATATGACTATGTACAAACGATGGTCTGTAGACTATTGGAATTAATAATGAATTTAACAAAAAAAGCCTGGCTAAAATCAACCAAAAATCTATTTTTATACAAACAAATATAAGTGAAAATTTTAAAGAAAATGTGCTATTTATAAAAGCATAAAAATTCAAATAAGTCTAGCCATCAATGTGCAAGATTCTACAATAAAAGCATTATTGATAAAAATTAAAGAAGACCCAAGTAAATGGGTAAATAAATCATGTGCAAATATGGAAAGACTTAAAATTATAAAGATGTTATTGTGTGGATGTACTGTGCTTAGTCACTCAGTCGTGTCTGGGGCTGGAATTTCAATCAATAGCCAGTGGCCAGTGATTTAATCAGTCATGCCTAGATAATGAAACCTCCATAGTAACCCAAAAAGATGGGGTTTGGAGAGCTTTCAAGTTGGTGAACCAGAATGGTTCCCTGTGCTACCATCCTGCGCCCCAAACTCCATGAGGCAGAATCTCCTTTGTTTGGGATTCTTGCTCTGTGTGTCTCTTCATCTGGCTGTTGATTCATACTATTTAGTGCCCTTTGTTATTATTGTTTAGTCACTCAGTCTTATCTGACTCTTTTGCAACCCCATGGACTGCAGCCTGCCAGGCTCCTCTGTCCTCTGCCAGGCTTCTCTAGGCAAGAATATCAGAGTGGGTTGCCATTTCCTTCTCCAGAGGATCTTCCAGACCCAAGGACTGTACCCCGGTCTCCTGCATTGCAGGTCGATTCTTTACCACTGAGCCACTGGGGAGGTATCCTTTGTAATAAACCAATAAGCAATAAGCTAGTGAGAACGTAGGTTCCCAGAGTTCTCTGAGCTGCTCTAGAAAATTAATCAAACCTGAGAAGGGGCTTTGGAAACCTATGATTTAGAACCAATTGGTCAGACACACAGGTAAAATGGAGACTTGTGACTGGGGTCTGAAGTGGTACAGGGGGCAGTCTTGTGAGACTGAACTTGACCTGTGGAATCTGATGCTGTTTTTAGGTAGATAGTGCCAGAACTGAGTTGAATTCTGGTGTCTGAGAACTGCTTGGTATGGGGAAATTCTGTATATTGATTTTGGGTCCTGTGACTTAACTGAATTTGTTTATTAGTTCTAACAAGTGTTTTTGTTTGGTGAAGCCTTGATGATTGTTTGTATATCATCTCATGTCATCTGCAAACAGTGACAGGTTTTCTTCTTCCTTTCTGATTTGAATTTCTTTATTCCTTTTTCCAGTCTGATTGCTCTGGCTAGGACTTCCAGTACTATGCTAGATAAAGAGGTGCGAATGGACATCCTTGTCTTTCTGATCTTAGAAGTAAAGCTTTCAGCTTTTCACCATTGATAATGATGTTAAATGTGGGCTTGTCATAGATGGCCTTTGTTATATTGAGGTATGTTCCCTCTATACTTACATCATTGAGAGATTTTATCATGAACAGATTTGAATTTTGTCATATGCTTTTTCTGTATCTATTGAGAATACTTTTCATGTGGTACATCACATTGATTGATTTGCATGTGTTGAATCATCCTTACACCAGTGGAATGAATCTCATTGATCATGGCATATGTCCTCTGTGTTATTAAATTAGGTTTGCTAATATTTTGGTGGAGACTTTTGCATCTACATTCATCATGGATATTGGTCTGTAATTTTGCTCTCTTGTGATGTCCCTGTTTGGTTTTGGTATGAGGGTGATTTGTTGTTGTTCAGTCATTAAGTCATATCTGACTCTTTGTGACCCCATAGATTGCAGCACACCAGGCTCCTCTGTCCTCCACTATCTCCTGGAGTTTACTCAGATTCATGGCTATTGAATCATTGATAATATCTAACCATCTCATTCTCTCTCACCCCTCTTCTCGTTTTACCTTCAATCTTTGTTAACATCAGAGTCTTTTCCAATGAGCTTGCTCTTCACATCAGGTGGCCAAAATATTGGAGCTTCAGCTTCAGCATCAATACTATCAATGAAAATTCAGGGTTGATTTTTAGGATTGACTGGTTTGATCTTGCAATCCAAGAGACTCTTAAGAGTCTTCTCCAGCACCACAGTTTGAAAGCATTCATTCTGTGGCACTCAGCCTTTTTATGGTCAAACCTCACATCTGTACATGACTACTGGATGCTAACTGTCTAAAATTAAAACATCTCTAATGTGGTATTGAAAAGTGAGCAAGAATGGTATGAGAAAGAAACATGTGATAACATTGCTTCTAAATATAGAAGCAAAATTTTTAAACAAATTATCAGTAAACCAAGAAAAGTGTGGAGAATATGTTAATGAAATATGCATAATTGTTTTTTCAAACTCATGTAAGAATAGCTTATAATTAGAAAATCAACAAATGTTATTTTTAATAGTAACAGATTAAGGATTAAAAAAAAAACCATATGATCACTTGAACAGACCAAAAAAAAAAAAAACCTCAGAAGAATAACCACTACTTAATTATAGCATTTCTTGATAGATCAGGAATAGAGAGGAACTTGGAACTGTCTCCATCTTTTCTAGTAGCATTTGCCAAAACATGAAAAATATCAATATCAAGTTTAATTGTAAAACTTTATTCACTTCAAAATCAAGAATACGAAAAGAATTTTCATTCTTACTCTTTCTTATTAACATTGAGGTCATAGGGGTGGAGGGAACAGGGAGGGAAGGGAGATGAGGCCTATGAAGGAAGAAAGAAAATTGCTACCATTGACTGTTTAACATCATTGACCGAGAAAACCAAAATAATACAGAAATATAGAAAAATGAATAAATTTGAGTGAATAAAGTTTGTCCACATTTTCTGCATCTTATACACAACTCAATTACATTTATTATATTGGCTACATGAAAGTGCTGCACTCAGTATGCCAGCAAATTTGGAAAACTCAGCAGTGGCCACAGGACTGGAAAAGTCAGTTTTCATTCCAATCCCAAAGAAAGGCAATGCCAAAGAAGGCTCAAACTACCACACAATTGCACTCATCTCACACGCTAGTAAAGTAATGCTCAAAATTCTCCAAGCCAGGCTTCAGCAATATGTGAACCGTGAACTTCCTGATGTTCAAGCTGGTTTTAGAAAAGGCAGAGGAACCAGAGACCAAATTGCCAACATCCGCTGGATCATTGAAAAAGCAAAAGAGTTCCAGAAAAACATCTATTTCTGCTTTTTGACTATGCCAAAGCCTTTGACTGTGTGGATTACAATCAACTGTGGAAAATTCTGAATGAGATGGGAATACCAGACCACCTGATCTGCCTCTTGAGAAATCTGTATGCAGGTCAGGAAGCAAGAGTTAGAACTGGACATGGAACAACAGACTGGTTCCAAATAGGAAAAGGAGTACGTAAAGGCTGTCTATTGTCACCCTGTTTATTTAACTTCTATGCAGAGTACATCATGAGAAACACTGGACTGGAAGAAACACAAGCTGGAATCAAGATTGCCGGGAGAAATATCAATAACCTCAGATATGCAGATGACACCACCTTTATGGCAGAAAGTGAAGAGGAACTAAAAAGCCTCTTGATAAAAGTGAAAGAGGAGAGTGAAAAAGTTGGCTTAAAGCTCAACATTCAGAAAACGAAGATCATGGCATCTGGTCCCATCACTTCATGGGAAATAGATGGGGAAACAGTAGAAACAGTGAAAGACTTTATTTTTCTGGGCTCCAAGATCACTACAGATGGTGACTACAGCCATGAAATTAAAAGACACTTACTCCTTGGAAGGAAAGTTATGACTAACCTAGATAGCCTATTGAAAAGCAGAGACATTACTTTGCCAACAAAGGTTCGTCTAGTCAAGGCTATGGTTTTTCCTGTGGTCATGTATGGATGTGAGAGTTGGACTGTGAAGAAGGCTGAGTGCCGAAGAATTGATGCTTTTGAACTGTGGTGTTGGAGAAGACTCTTGAGAGTCCCTTGGACTGCAAGGAGATCCAACCAGTCCATTCCGAAGGACGTTAGCCCTGGGATTTCTTTGGAAGGAATGATGCTAAAGCTGAAACTCCAGTACTTTGGCCACCTCATGTGAAGAGTTGACTCATTGGAAAAGACTTTGATGCTGGGAGGGATTGGGGGCAAGAGGAGAAGGGGACAACAGAGGATGAGATGGCTGGATGGCATCACTGACTTGATGGACGTGAGTCTCAGTGAACTCTGGGAGTTGGTGATGGACAGGGAGGCCTGGCGTGCTGGGATTCATGGGGTTGTGAAGAGTCGGACACAACTGAGCGACTGATCTGATCTGATCTGATCTGATAAATGTGTAGATTGAGTCATTTTTTAAAAAGGTCCCATTACCAGATAACTCAAAAATATTAATCACTTATGGTATGAAACTAACAAATTATGTGGAAAACTTTATTTAGAATATCACATACACTGTTTGAAAGAAATTAAATAAAAACCAAATAAATGTAGATATATCTCTTTTATGAAAAAGCAGACTCAACATTGATTGCAAAGCTTTCAGATCTTCCTTTACAGATCTGCATAACAACTTAATCCAGATGAAAAACCCAATTATTTTTTCTTTTTTAACTAAATTTTTGCTAGTATAAACCTCCAATGGACAAGACATTTCTGAATTAATCAAAGGAGATATGTGATTTTTTGACATTTGGTATTTGATACTTTCTTCAATTCAGTTCAGTTGCTCAGTTGTTTCTGACTCTTTGCAACCCCATGAACTGCAGCACTCCAGGCCTCCCTGTCAATCATCAACTCCCGGAGCCTACCCAAACTCATGTCCATTGCGTCAGTATGGCCATCCAACCATCTCATCCTCTATCATCCCCTTCTCCCGCCCTCAATCTTTCCCAGCATCAGGGTCTTTTCAAATGAGTCAGCTCTTCACATCAGGTGGCCAAAGTATTGGAGTTTCAGCTTCATCATCAGTCCTTCCAATGAACACCCAGGACTGATCTCCTTTAGGATGGACTGGCTGGATCTCCTTGCAGTCCAAGGGACTCTCAAGAGTCTTCTCCAACACCACAGTTCAAAATCATCAATTCTTCAGCACTCAGCTTTCTTTATAGTCCAACTCTCACACCATACATGACTACTGGAAAAACCATAGCCTTGACTAGACAGACCTTTGTTGACAAAGTAATGTCTCTGCTTTTTAATATTCTGTCTAGGTTGGTCATAACTTTCCTTCCAAGGAGTAAGCATCTTTTAATTTCATGGCTGCAGTCACCATCTGCAGTGATTTTGGAGCCTCCCAAAAATAAAGTCAGCCACTGTTTCCACTGTTTCCCTATCTATTTGCCATGAAGTAATGGGACCAGATGCCGTGATCTTAGTTTTCTGAATGTTGAGTTTAAGTCAACTTCTTCGCTCTCCTCTTTCACTTTCATCAAGAGGCTCTTTAGTTCTTCTTCACTTTCTGCCTTAAGGGTGGTGTCATCTGCATATCTGAGGTTATTGATATTTCTCCCACAATCTTGATTCCAGCTTGTGCTTCCTTCAGCTCAGCATTTCTCATGATGTACTCTGCATATAAGTTAAATAAGCAGGGTGACAATATACAGCCTTGATGTACTCCTTTTCCTATTTGGAATCAGTCTGTTGTTCCATGTCCAGTTCTAACTCTTGCTTCCCGACCTGCATACAAGTTTGTCAAGAGGCAGGTCAGGTAGTCTGGTATTCCCATCTCTTTAATCATTATTTCTTAATAGGTATCAAGACTGATCAGATCAGATCAGATCAGTCGCTCAGTCGTGTCCGACTCTTTGCGACCCCATGAATCGCAGCATGCCAGGCTTCCCTGTCCATCACCAACTCCCGGAGTTCACTGAGACTCACGTCCATCGAGTCAGTGATGCCATCCAGCCATCTCATCCTCTGTCATCCCCTTCTCCTCTTGCCCCCAATCCCTCCCAGCATCAGAGTCTTTTCCAGTGAGTCAACTCTTCCCATGAAGTGGCCAAAGTACTGGAGTTTCAGCTTTAGCATCATTCCTTCCAAAGGAATCCCAGGGCTGATCTCCTTCAGAATGGACTGGTTGGATGGCATCCGGTCCCATCACTTCATGGGAAATAGATGGGGAAACAGTGGAAACAGTGTCAGACTTTATTTTTCTGGGCTCCAAAATCACTACAGGTGGTGACTGCAGCCATGAAATTAAAAGACACTTACTCCTTGGAAGGAAAGTTTTGACCAACCTAGATAGCATATTCAAAAGCAGAGACATTACTTTGCCAACAAAGGTTCGTCTAGTCAAGGCTATGGTTTTTCCTGTGGTCATGTATGGATGTGAGAGTTGGACTGTGAAGAAGGCTGAGCACCGAAGAATTGATGCTTTTGAACTGTGGTGTTGGATAAGACTCTTGAGAGTCCCTTGGACTGCAAGGAGATCAAGACTGATAAAGCATGGTAAAGCCTCCTTGGTGGATTGACTTCCCTGGTGGCTCAAATGGTAAAGAATTTGCCTGCAGTGCAGGAGACACAGGTTCGATCCATGGGTTGGGAAGATCCCCTGGAGAAGGTAATGGCTACTCAATCAAGTATTCATGCCTGGAGAATCCCATGGACAGACGAGCCTGGGGGCTACAGTCCACAGGGTCAGAAAGAGTTGGATACAACTGAGTGACTAACAAAGCTATATAGTATTAGATCAATAGACAAATGGAAAGAGCAGGAAGTGATCACATAAATGGAAAAGTGGACTTTCATTCTGTTCCAGAGCTGGTATTTCAGTTAGTGAGCAGGGGCTAGACTTTAAATCAATTAGTTTTTCATTTGAAGGAAATGAAAATTGATTCCCATCTTCTTAGCATATGCAAAAGTTTTGTATCAATAGTTGGATTCAGTATCACACAATTTTTAAAAGACGATATGATCTATGAGGAAAATGAATAGATAAGTCAGAAAGAGAGAGCTGTTACTTGTAGATGCTTGTGATATTTGACCCAGAATTACAATATGGAAGCTATGTAAAGCCTAATCATAAAGAGTAATTTGAAAAAATAGTGGAAATTGGAAGACAAAACTGTTGCTACCAGGCAAACATTTTATATCCCCAGTAGATAATCATCTCTGGGGGAAAAGAACAGCAAAATAAATAAAACTCCCTCAAAAAAAAAAAAAAAAAAGAGCAAAAGATGCTAAAAATCCAAAAATACTGATTAATCAAAGAAACACAGATAAAGAGGAGCTTTTAAAATTATTTGTTTAATCTGTTAGTTTGTGAAATATTGAAAAGATTTACAGAGTGTATATTGTTTAGAGTTTGGCCATATTTCTATTTCTGTGCCTTACTGGTATGAGAGTAACTTGGTCTAAGTTTTCAAGAGTACGCTTGGCAACATTTTTCAAAATACAAAATGTACATACCCTTTGACTAAGCAATTATATTTCTAAAATGTTTTCTAAAGGGGAAAAACAACAGCTTTCACAGGCATACACATTAGGTAGTTTATCACTGCATTATTTACAATAATTAACATTTGAAAATAATATTCATCAATAGGATGCTGGTTTAATAAATATTGAGATTATGCAAATGGGATACTATGCAAAATATTATGCATTTAAATAGTCATATAAATCAATATTATTGATACAGGAAATGTTTGCTTTTTGATTGAAAATAGATTAAAGAACTTACACTGGTTTCTCTGGATGATGAAATTTTATGGGCCTTATATTTTCTTCAATACAAACTTCTCTATTTTATTTAACAGTGAGTATACCTATACATAAATAAGCAGAGAAAAACAATGTTCAAGAAAACAAGAAGGAAAATAAATCCTCTAACACACATGCATATTATTAGCAAATGAGTTTTCAGGAATATAACAGCTACTACTTATCAGATATTCCTTTTATGTCAAGTGTGATTTTTCCCAAATCCTGAAAGGTATGGCTTAGTTACATGCTCAAGTGTAAATAGAAAAGGGTGCTGCAGTTATTACTTTGAATTCAGTTATCTCTGGCTCTCATCAATCCATACTCTTATATAACACATGGAGCTCCCCACCTTGAATCAATGTACCAGACCACCACGGACAAGTTTCAGGGGGGTCTTTGAACCTTTTGAAGGTGTAAGCAAAATTGCATTTGTATATGAATTTTGGGGGTAAGAATCTACACTTTCTATCACAATGTTTTTTAAATAATCTCAAAAGATAAAGGACCCCTGCCTTTGAGAGAATATGGATTCACCTAAGATCGTTACCTCATGATGTTAGTCCAGCAAAAACTCATTTTATTCCTCTTCACAGAGTTTGCATTTTGTATAAATGGAAGTTTAGTGGCAGCCCCTCATCAAGCAAGTCTATAGGCATCATTTTTCCAATAGCATTTGCTCACTCCATGTCTCTGTGTCACATTTTTGTAATTTATTTTGAATGTTTTCATTATTATCATATTTGTTATGGTGATCTGTGATCAAACTTTCAAGTTACTATTGCAATTGTTTGGGGCTCCAAGAACCAAGGTTCTTAAGTTTAAGATGGCAAACTTAATAGATAAATGTGAGTGTTCTGACTGCTCCACTGATTAGCCATTCCCCCATCTTTCTCCCTATCCTTGAGCTTCTCTAGTCCCTGATAATAATATTGAAGACCAACTGTTCAAGAGAAAGGAAGAGTCATAAATCTCTCATTTTAAATCAAAGGCTAGAAATAACTAAGCTTAGTGAGAAA
This sequence comes from Bison bison bison, assembly GCF_000754665.1. Taxonomy (NCBI): domain Eukaryota; kingdom Metazoa; phylum Chordata; class Mammalia; order Artiodactyla; family Bovidae; genus Bison; species Bison bison. The sequence continues at coordinate 185,386 of NW_011494777.1, read as the reverse complement.
GGCATTTCAAAAGCGGAGATAGGCTTAAAGCTAAGCCTCTTATGCTAAACAGTTAGTCAAGTTGTAAAGGCTAAGGAAAAGTTATTGAAGGAAATTAAGAGTGCTACTGCAGTGAACACACACATGATAAGTGAAACAGCCTTACTGATGATATGGAGAAAGTCTGAGTGGTCTAGATGGAAGATCAAACCAGCTGCACTCCCTTAAATCAAAGCCTAATCGAGAGTAAGGTCCTAATTCTGTTCTATTCTATCTTAAGAGAAGTGAGGAAGCTGTAGAAGAAAAGTCTGAAGTTAACAGAGCTTTATTCATGAGGTTTAAGGAAATAAGTCATCTCCGAAATGTAAAACGGCAAGGTGAAGCAGCAAGCGCTGTTGTAGAAGCTGCAGCAAGTTATCTAAAAGATCATTAATAAAGGTGGCAACACTAAACAGATTTTCAATGGAGATTAAATAGTCTTAGGTTGGAAGACGATATCATCTAAGACTCTCATAGCTAAAGAGGAAAGGTTAATTTCTAGCTTCAAAGGACTGGCTGACTCTCTTATTAGAGGCTAATGGACTGATGAAGTTGAAGCCAGTGCTCATTTACCCCTCCCAAAATCCTAGGGCTCAGAATTATGTGAAGTCTATTCTGCCTGTGCTCTATAAATGGAAGAATAAAGCCTGGGTAACAGCACATATACTGACAACAGTTAAATGAATATTTTAAGCCCACTCTTGAGACCTACCTACTGTAAAGAAAAAACGTTCCTTTCAAAATAGTTCTGTTCATTGATGATGCGCCTGGTCACCCTAGAGCTCTGATGGAGATGTACAGTAAGATTAATTTTGTTTTCTTGTCTGCTCACACAACATCTGGGCTTCTCTGGTGGCTCAGACAGTAACGAATCTGCCTGCAATGCAGGAGACCTGGTTCAATCCCTGGGTGGGGAAGATCCCCTGGAGAAGGCAATGGCAACCCACTCCAGCAGTCTTGCTTGGAGAATTCCATGGACAAAGGGCTATGGTTCATGGGATTGCAAAGAGTTGGACATGACTGAGCAACTAACACTTTCACTTCACGCTTTCACACAGCATCTATTCTGCAGCCAGCCCATGAATCAAAGATTAATTTGACTTTCAATTATTATTATTTAAGAAATATGTATTGTAAGGTTATAGACCCGATAGTGAGTTTTCTCGTGGATCTGAGTAGAGTCATTGGAAACCTTCTGGAAAGGACTTGCCATTCTAGATGCCATAAGAACATTCACAATTCAAGGGAAGAGATCAAAATATCAACATCAACCACAGTTTGGAAGAAATTGATTCCAATCCCGGTGGATGACTTTGAGGGGGTCAAGGCTTCAGTGGAGGAAGTAACTACAAATGTAGTGGAAATGTCAAGAGAACTAGAATTAGAAGTGGAGACTGAAGATGTAACTGAATTCCTTTCATTTCATGATAAAGCTTGAGTATAAAAACATGAATGAATGAGAATCTGCTTCTAATGAGTGAGCAAAAAAAGTGATTTCTTGAGATGGAATCTACTCTTGGTAAAAAAAAAGTTTTAAAGGTTGTTGAAATGACAACAAAGGACTTAGAATATTATGTAATCTAAGTTGATAAATCAGGGGCAGGGTTTGAGACGATTGACTCCAATTTTGAAAGTTCTACTGTTGGTAACATCCTCTCAAAGTAGCACTGCAGGCTACAGAAGAAATGTTGTTCATGAAAGGAAGAGCCAATCGACGCAGCAAACTTCATTGTTATCTTATTTTAAAAAATTGTCACAGTGATCCCGAATTTCAGCCACCACCACCCTGATGAGCCATCAACATAGAGACAAGACCTTCCACCAGAAAAAATATTGGTGTGTGCTAAGTCCCTTCAGTCGTGTCCGACTCTTTCTGACCCAATGGACTGTAGGGCACCAGACTCCTCTGTCCATGGAATTCTTCAGGCAAGAATACTGGAGTGGGTTGCCGTGCCCTTCTTCAGGGGATCTTCCCGACTCAGGGATCGAAACTGAATCTCCTGTGGCTCTTCTATTGCAGGCAGATTCTTACTGCTGAGCCACAAGAGAACTCCCTAAAGACTCAAATAATGATTAGCATCTTTTAGCAGTAAAGCATTTTTTAAATTAAGGTATGTACTTTTTTAAGACTTAATACTTAAGTCTTATTGTACACTTAATAGACTACAGTATAGTGTAAATACAACTTTTATATGCACTGAAACTACCCCCCCCCCCCAAAAAAAATGTGTGTTTTATTTTATAGTGATGTCTGCTTTATCGTGGTGACCTAGAACCACACCTACAATATCTCCAAGATATCCTTGTACCTGCTTACCACAGAAGGCAATTTGTTGTCCCCATTTTTCTGCCACCCTGTCTTGCCACCTCCGGCCTCTGGTCTCTATAAACTTTGAAAGCGTTCTATCTTAAAAAAAAAAAATTAGGGACTTCCTTGATGATCCAATAGTTAAGAATCCACCTTCCAATGCAGGGAATGTGGGCTGGATCCCCGGTCAAGGGAACTAAGATCCTATATGCCTTGGGGAAACTAAATCTGGCTGCCACAACTAGAGGGAAGCCCACACACCACAACTAAGACCTGATGCAGCCAAAAATAAAGAAATGGTTGTTGTTTTATTCACTAAATCGTATTGGACTCTTTTGCAACCCCATGGATCACAACAAGTCAGGATCCTCTGTCCATGGGATTTCCCAGGCAAGAATATTGGAGTGGGTTGTCATTTCTTTCTCCAGGGGATCTTCCCAATCCAGAGATAGAACCCATGTCTCCTGTATTGGCAGGTGGGTTCTTTACCACTGAGCCACCAGGGAAGCCCCAAATAAATACATTTTTTTTTAGAAAATATTTATTTTAAAAATGGATACATTTAAACTGTACAACATGGTGACCTGATAGACATAGATGTGGTGAGAGTTTTCTCTGAGAATTACGGGCAGCTGCTCTGGGAAGCTGCTCCTATGACTGTACTGGGGACCTGTGTCTACATAGCAGTGCCCAGGCGTGGCTTCCTGAAGGCCGCTTCCTGAGTCCAGTGCATGTCTATGTGACCAGGCCTTAACTGGTGAGGACAGCAAATGGGCCAACATCTCCTGATGTTTCCATCTTCACTTTTGCTCTGTCACCAACAATCTGGTCACACCCTGGAGTATTCCAGCTCAGTCTTAGCACTAACCACCTGCAGGCAGACTCCACACAGCCTCTAGTGGGACAGCCTAGCCCAGAGACACATAGGGCAAGACCTGGGAGGGCCCCAAGTGCAGAGTCTCCATGCCCTCTCCTCATGGAATCAGGGTGCATCATACTCCCCAAACCCATCGTAGTGATGCGTTCACCAACCACCAAGATCACCGAGCCAGTGTCCAGAGTTTTGACCGCAGTTTTATTGAACAGATTTGTTGTTGTTTTTAGTCGCTAAGTCATGTCTGACTCTTTGTGACCGCGTTGACTGCAGCAGGCCAGGATTCCTTGTCCTTCACAATCTCCCGGGGTTTTCTCAGACTTATGTCCGTTGAGTCAAGTATATTTGATTTATTAAATCATTGGCCATGAGATTGAATTCAATCTCCTGCCTCTCTCCTCTCTGGAGGTTGGGTTATCACAAAGATCAACCCTCTAAATATGTGGCTGGTCCTTCCGGTCTTATAACTGAGCAGGACCCTGTGGGGTTCCTTGGCACAGAAGTCTTTCTGTGTCCCCCATTTCTTGTTTGGGCTTCTTCAATGGCTCAGCAGTAAAGAATATGCCTGCAGTGCAGGAGAAGCAGGTTTGATCCCTGGGTCAGGAAGATCCCCAGGAGAAAGAAATGGCAATCCACTCCAGTATTCTTGTCTGGAAAATCCCACGGACAGAGGAGCCTGGTAGGCTACAGTCCATGGGGTCACAAAAAGAGTCAGACACGACTTAGTGACTAAACAACAACAAAAACAAGGATACACATAACAATATCCTTGAGGTTTTCTGTAGAACTAAATCCCCTCCCCCCGCAAACTAACTACTTGTTAACTACTTGATGAAACATTCTTCAGAGATCAGAAGACCACCTGAGGCAGAATTAAAGGAATGCAGCAACCCCCCACCCCGCCCCAGCCCCCAGACACATATCTTATCCTTATCAGCAATCCTGCTCTTGAAACATTGCTATAAAACCCCTCACCAAATTCCCCTAAGTTGGGATATACAGTTTCAAGGGCAAGGGCCCACTCCTGTGTCCCCATTCACCTGGTAAAGCTATAAAACTATTCTTTTCTACTTCATCCCAAACTGTCTCTTGAGAGTCCATTCGGCACCAGAACACTGAGACCATGGTTTCGGCATCAGCTTCCATCCTCTCTAAGGACCCACCACCAACCATCACCACCAGGAGTCACTTCATTAGCATAAACTCAGATTTGATCTGAGAAGCTGATGAATAACAAAGACACTTCTATTACCAAGGGTTTCAGAAGGTCCAGGTCAGCCATCTGGGACAAACACATACAAATTCTTCATTGTACAACAACCTCTCTCTTTCCATATAGCTTCTTCACGTTCCATGTTAATTCCCCTCCTTGATCTGTTCTTTTTTCTTCCTTTAGTCCCCAGTGAACTGTTCCTCTGACTTTGTGGTTACTCAAATTTCAAATTGAAAATGTTGCCCATCCTTTGTCCCATGAAGGAGAAACATGTAAAAGGACCACACAAATGTATAAACAACTACACAAAACACCAACAATTGAGATTATCTATAGGAGAAGGTCTTCGTTTTCTGAATGTTGAGATTTAAGCCAACCTTTTCACTCTCCTCTTTCACTTTCATCAAAACACTTTTGAGTTCCTCTTCACTTTCTGCCATAAGGGTGGTGTCATTTGCATAACTGAGGTTATTGATATCTCTCCCGGCAATCTTGATTCCAGCTTGTGCTTCTTCCAGCCCAGCGTTTCTCATGACGTACCCTGCATATAAATTAAATAAGCAGGGTGACAGTATACAGCCTTGACGTACTCCTTTTCCTATTTGGAACCAGTTTGAAAGTTCCATGTCACTTTCTTGATGAAAGTGAAAGAGGAGAATGAAAAGGTTGGCTTAAAGCTCAACATTCAGAAAACGAAGATCATGGCATCTGGTCCCATCACTTCATGGGAAATAGATGGGGAAACAGTGTCAGACTTTATTTTTTGGGGCTCCAAAATCACTGCAGATGGTGATTGCAGCCATGAAATTAAAAGACACTTACTCCTTGGAAGAAAAGATATGACCAACCTAGATAGCATATTGAAAAGCAAAGACATTACTTTGCCAACAAAAGTCCGTCTAGTCAAGGCTATGGTTTTTCCTGTGGTCATGTATGGATGTGAGAGTTGGACTGTGAAGAAGGCTGAGCGCCGAAGAATTGATGCTTTTGAACTGTGGTGTTGGAGAAGACTCTTGAGAGTTCCTTGGACTGCAAGGAGATCCAACCAGTCCATTCAGAAGGAGATCAGCCCTGGGATTTCTTTGGAAGGAATGATGCTAAAGCTGAAACGTCAGTACTTTGGCCACCTCATGCGAAGAGTTGACTCATTGGAAAAGACTCTGATGCTGGGAGGGATTGGGGGCAGGAGGACAAGGGGACAACAGAGGATGAGATGGCTGGATGGCATCACTGACTCGATGGACATGAGTTTGAGTGAACTCTGGGAGATGGTGATGGACAGGGAGGCTTGGCGTGCTGCGATTCATGGGGTCGCAGAGTTGGACACAACTGAGTGACTGAACTGAACTGAACTGATAAGAGA
>NW_011494777.1:165104-179510 GCF_000754665.1 Bison bison bison | reverse complement strand
ACACACCTACAAATAGATACACATATATAGGTACACATATATACATATTACATGACTACATGTATGGATGTGAGAGTTGGACTATAAAGAAAGCTGAGCACCAAAGAATCGATGTTTTGAACTGTGTTGTTGGAGAAGACTCTTGAGAGTCCCTTGGACTGCAAGGAGATCCAACCAGTCCATCCTAAAGGAAATCTGTCCTGAATATTCGTTGGAAGGACTGATGCTGAAGCTGAAACTCTATTATAATTTTGACAACCTGATGCAAAGAACTGACTCATTTGTAAAGACCCTGATGCTGGGAAAGATTGAATGCAGGAGGAGAAGGGGACGACAGAGGATGAGATGGCTGGATGGCATCACCGACTCAATAGATATGAGTTTGGGTGAACTCCGGGAGTTGTTGATAGACAGGGAGGCCTGGTGTGCTGCAGTCCATGGGGTCGCAAAGAGTCGGACACGACTGAGTGACTGAACTGAACTGAATATACATATTACATTACACATAGTTGGAAAAGAGAAATGAAAGAGGAATTCCTAAGGTGAGCAATTTGGGGAAGAGAGATGAGATGCCAACAGTGGTGAAATAAACACACTGCACAGATCCCTGTTCCTTGCGAGCTTATGTTTCCATCAGGATTTCTGCAGCAGCCAGTGTTCTTTTTGGCATTTTCTTCTAGAATACTAAAAATTTCAGAGAACAGAAAAACCCTCCAGATAGATGTAGGCAAAACAAGCAAAATGTAACCCATGAAACAGCAAAGCATCTTTTGGGGCTAAGACAGGAAGAAGAGTTGCAGGTAGGATTTGGGAAAGAGAGGCTTGCTATAGAAGTCATTCTGTATCAGTTGCTCCCCTCCCCTCCCCACACACAAACCCAGAACCGTGAATGTAAAATGTAAAATGATATCTCAGTCCAAATGTGTTGTCTGTACTAAGGAGGCTGAAAACTCCTAAACTTACCCAAGCAGAGAAGGAAACTCAGTCCAACTACGCTTGGATCAGATACATGTCAAGAGCACCGTTTTCTCTCTGTAATTCTCAGAGGTTCTTATCAGAAGCCCTGTTGCTTTCCTTCTCCTTGACCTCATCCACTTCTGGGCAAGTACATGCTGGAAGAGAGAATAGTCTGGTCAGAGGCCTAAAATGGCACACAATTCTGTCATGAGTTCCTCCTAAATCAACCAAGAGCTGCAGAAGAAATGGCTTGGGGGAAAAAACCTAGAAAAAAACAGTTTTTTTTTTTTTTTTTTAATCTTTGCCATGTAGCTTTGGAGCCACCAGATGGCGATGTTACAGACCAGCACTTAGAGTCTCCAGGTGCAGTGAAGTGTGAGAAAGGGAAAGATGTTTAAATAAAGAGAACCCTGGAGTGTGTCAGTGCCTGGATCTCTAACTGGAAAACCAGATGCAGTGCAAAGAGCAACGGCATCTTAAAGGCAGATAACTTTCCTTCCAACCAAAGTTCATTCTGAAACAGCGGGGAGCTACAAAGCAGTTTCCGTGGGGTTAGATTAGTTTGACCTCACCAGTCACATCACCTGTGAATAGTGTGTTCAGAGAGCCAAAGTTTACTTAATGACTCCAGAGAAAAAGACAATACCCAATGAAACCAGTGAAACCAGTCAAAAGACAGTCAAGAGCTTCATATCCCCACTTGTTATTCAGTCATGTCTGACTCTTTGCTATCCCATGGACAGCAGCTCGCCAACCTCCTTTGCTCTTCACTATCAGAGTTTGCTCAGATTCATGCCCATTGAGTCAGTGATGCTATCTAACCATCTCATCCTCTGTCCCCACTTCTCTGTTTCCCTGCAATCTTTCCCAGCGTCAGGGTCTTTTCAAATGAGTTTATTCTTCCCATCAGGTGGCCAAAGTATTGGAGCTTCAGCTTCAGCATCAGTCCTTCCAATGAATATTCGGGACTGATTTCCTTTCAGATTGACTGGTTCGATCTCCTTGCTGTCCAAGGGACTCTCAAGAGTCTTATCCAAAACCACAGTTCAGAAACATCAGTTCTTTAGTGCTCAGCCTTCTTTATGGTCCATCTGTCACACCCATACATGACTACTAGAAACACCATAGCTTCAACCATACGGACCTTTGTTGGCAAAGTGATGTCTCTGACTTTTATTATGCTTTCTAGGTTTGTCTTATCGCCACTGTCCTCTGTTTAATTCTTCTCATTCTCTGGGCCTCCAGTCACCTCTCACTGCAACCCACCTTCACAGAGTCAACACATGGGCACCCTCACATTTTAAAATGCACAGTTTGCAGAATTACCAATAACCATACTGGCCAACCAAAGAAAGCTTTCATTGATTTCCTGTGTTGTAAATTGATCCAGATAATTTCTGTGGCTTGAGGGGTTCATTAACTCACTAATTTGAAATAATCTGAACATAAGCTGAGTTAAAGTTTTCTCTTGCCCTGTGTCCAGACTCATTTAACTCAATTTCTTGGAGCACAATGCAAAGGAGGCCAAAGCTTAATGTACACTCGATTTTATCATGCTCCACTGACATGCATCTTGCTCTCAACCCTGGTGGTCTGTCTAGGCTTAAGGTTAGAAGAGGAAGTTAAAGGGCAGGGACAGAAAAGAGAGGGTAAATGGAGAAATATAAATATATTCTAATTACTGAGGGGCAGGGAGAAGTTTCCAAATCCAGTGTCTAGTTTTCGCTTGAGATAAGATAGAGAAAGGGGCTTCCCAGGTGGCTCAGTGGTAAAGAATTTGCCTACCAATGCGTGAGACAAGGGTTCAATTCCAGGGTTGGGAAGATGCCCTAAGAAGGAAATGGCAACCCACTCCAATATTCTTGCCTGGGAAATCCTGTGGACAGAGGAGCCTGGTGGGCTACAGTCTATAGGGTCACAAAGAGCTGGACACGACTAAGTGACTAAACAACACCAAAGATGGAGAAAACACACACTATCACTCCCCTTGAATGCAGTTCTATCACCTGTACAGAGTGTGTGGCGCATCCTTTTGAAGACTCTAAAGGGTAAACAGTGGCAGGAAGGTTGGTGAAGATGAACATTTCAAGAACCACCAAACTGCCCAGGAATCTCACATTTTAACCCCTTTCCCCCCTAGTGTGGATTCACAGTAGCATAAAATACAGAAGTGGGCACTGACCTATGAGTAGAAAGCACATCAGGGGAAACCTAGAAAAGGAAGAAAACCATCCCTATACAGATGAAGTGATTTTCTATGTAGAAAACCTCAAGAAGTCAACAAAAACAACAAAAAGCTTCTAGAAATAATGAATTTAGCAAAGTCACAGGATATAAGGCAGCACACAAAAATCTTATTTATAATATAGTGGCAATAAAAAGTTGGAAACAGAAAATTTTAAATAAACATTGATAACAATAGCTTTCAAAACTATAAAATACTTTGATACAAATCTCACAAAACCTGTACTCCATGCTGAACACTATAAAATGCTGATGAAAGAAATCAAAGAGGATCTAAATAAATGGAGAGTAATGCTGCAGAGAAGAACCAATTCTGACTTCATGTTGGAACTGTTTCTTTGACTTGCTTTTTGTAGCTGTTGTGATTATAACCATATATAATGGCCTGCCTCTGAGGACTCTGACCTTCTGCCTGACTGTTAAAGCACCTTTGTTCAGAACTCTGTCCACCTGTACATGGCAGGAAGGAAGAAGTTAACACATAACTTGCCTGAGACTTGCCATTCTAGGAGATACTTGCAAGGTTAATGACCTTTTTACTTTGCTTCTTCACCTCCCCACATCTCTGACCTATAAAAGAACCTGGCATCCAGACCCCTATGGTTAGCCCGCCATTTTCTTGGTCAGCTGGCTTTCTGAATAAAACTGTATTCCTTGCCTCAACACCTTGTCTCTGATCTCTGACTCACTGGCCTGCCAAGCGGCAGGCAGAGTGAACTTAGACTGGGTAACAGTAATGCAATCCACACGCAGTAGAAGATAATCGGGTGAAGATGGCAATCTCAAGTTCACAGGTGGAAAACCCAACTGCGACAGTGAAAAACCAACAATCCAACTGAAAATGGACACAAATTTGAATAGATACTTGACCAAAGAGGACACATGAAGGGTAAAGCAAAACACACGTGCACATACAGGAAAATCAATAATACCCAAAGATGGTCACAGGGCAAATGCAAGTTAAACCATATGTGGTGATTCTTCACACCTACTGCTGCTGCTGCTGCTAAGTCGCTTCAGTCGTGTCTGACTCTGTGCAACCCCATAGACGGCAGCCCACCAGGCTCCCCCGTCCCTGGGATTCTCCAGGCAAGAACACTGGAGTGGGTTGCCATTTCCTTCTCCAATGCATGAAAGTGAAAAGTGAAATCACTCAAATAAAACGTCCTGGTAATGCCAAGTGCTGGTGAGGACCCAGAGCAGCTGGAGCTCTCGCACCCTGCTAGTGGGAACGCACAATAGTACAACCGCTCTAGAAAAGTTTGGCAGTTTTTATAAAATAAAACCTATACTTACCAGAGGACCCAGAAATCCTACTCCTGCATATTTTACCTTAGAGACGTGAAAATTCGCATTCACATAAGAAGCTGTACATCAAACGTTTCTAGCAGCTGTATTTATAGTTGTCGGATCTGGAGACAATCCAAGTGTCTTTCAATGAGTGAATGGCTAAGCAAGCTGTGATCCATCCATGCACTGGAATGCCACCCAGCAATGGAAAGGAACAAACTATTGACACACAACCACTTGGATGGATCTCAGAGGTGTTATGCGGAGTGAAAGAAGCTTGTCTCAATGGTTATATAGTGCATAATACCATTTATATGATATTCTCTGAAAAACCAATCTGTAATGATTGACGATACATTAGCATTTGCCAAGAGTTGGGGGTGGAGGAGGTAGGAAGAGGTTCACAGTGGAGTCTTTTGGGGAGATGAAACTGTTCTGCACTCTGTCATTATAATAATCTATAAATGTAGTAATATTCATAGAAGTGCATACTCCCCAGATGATTCCGTTTTCATGTATGTTACTTTAACATTTAAATGACTGATTTTATATCAGTTCTCTCATTTAACCCATGTTGTTCAGTCACTAAGTCACGTCCGACTTTTTGCAACCTCATAGAGTGCGGTATGCCACGTTCCCCTGTCCTTCACTGTCTCCCAGAGTTTGCTCAAATTCATGTCCACTGAGTCAGTGATGCTATCTGACCATCTCATCCTCTGCTGCCTTCTTCTGCTTTGGCCTTCAATCTTTTTCAGCATCGGAGTCTTTCCCGATGAGTTCCTACTTCGTATCAGGAGGCCAAAGCACTGGAACTTCAGCTTCAGCATCAGTCCTTCCAATGAATATTCAGGGTTGATTTCCTTTAGGATTGACTGATTTGATCTCCTTGCAGCCCAAGGGATTGAAGCCATACAACTATCCAATTGCTTCAGTTTTATTGCTCTCATGTTAAAAATTAGAAATGGACATTTAGAACAGTTAAGTAGATAGCTAGTCAGCTGAGGGATAAAAGCTTGAATAGACAGTTGTCTGCTTTCAGAGACTATATATGCTATAGCTTTCACATCACTTAATTAAAGGAGATGCCTTAATGCCACTTAAAATATAAACTGTCTAATCACTTTTAAAACTATATTTAGAACACGAAGCTTACCTATTAAATTAGCCCTAGTAGGACTTCTACTTGGAAATGTATTATTAGCTATTGATTAGCTTTTCTGCATAGTTTTAGAGAGTCTTGCCCTAACTCCTACAATTCAGGTCTCTATCTAATTCTGATCGACCCTACCTTTGTGCATCACACGTGGATAAGGCTTTTATTTTATTACATACCTTCCACAGATGAAAGGCTTCATTTCGGAGGTCATTCTATCTCAGCTCAATTCTTACTCAGGCCCTAATTAAACATGGCGTTGCTATTTAAACACTCTGTTTTAAGAACAAGATGTGATAATGGCTCAATCCTTTGAAGTTAAAACACTGCTGGGCATGCAGTGGTCGAGTCATAGTAATTCCTATCTGTGTGTGCCACCCATTGCCACAGCCCAGAGAGGACTACCCTAGTTCCCTCCTCCAAAGGAAAAGAATAGTATATATATCAAATTCCTACCATCACTTTGCCCTACATCATACTTGCCAGAAAAATAAGTCTGACTTTAAAGCAAATAACCGTAACATCTTCTACAGAAGGCATGATCATCTCTGCCACTTGACATGCTCACCAGGCTCTGGGTCTGGCATTCCCTGACCAGGAATTGAAATTGTCTAAAGAGGGCACATCTAACCTTCAGAGAATAAATCGTATATATGCCATAATAGTTGTCAATGTTGAGTCCCCATCTGACTGGCCTGTAAGGTAATAGAGGAAGAGCAAGGAGGTTTGATATAAGAATATAGGTGAGGAGGTTTGTTAAAACATACTAATTGTTCCTAACTTACAACCCAAAGAGTACAAAGTGCCAGGGATGTCTACAGATGAACTCGTAAATATAGCAGAGTAAACACTCAATTTCTTTCACTCTGCAGCTTTTCTTCTATTTAAGAATGGATGAACGTAGGAGATTCCATCAAAGATGACTCCTCTGGACTACAATAAGAACTTTTTGAAGAAAGAAAATAAACAGTATTTATTTTTCCAGCATTTATTGTAGACCATAGTGTTTAGTAGGTGCTCCACAAATGTGAAGGGAAGAGAAAGGAAGAGAGAGAAGGGGATCAAGGAGAAAAGAAGTAAGAAAAGAGAGATCGCTGTCCAGGAGATGGGTTATTGCCCGATTTGCAGAATGACTGAGCTTATAAAGAGCAGAAGAGATTCTCCCAGAAGGCACTGGTAGTGTCTATAATGGATGCTCATCTTCTCACCTTACCAAGGAAGGAGGTAAATGTGTAAAATTTCACATTTACAAGGAGCTCAGACACTGGTAAACGCTTCTCACCTTACCAAGGAAGGAGGTATAGGAATCCTCTCACGTTTACAAGGAGCTCTGAGACACTGGTAAATGTTTCACCAACTAACTGCCTCCTAGCCTCTGGCAGGAATTTAAGTGAAAATAAACCCACATCCCACCATACCAACCTCTATGATTTCCTGGTCTGGTCTGCCAGCTAGCTGGGTGAATAAGACAGTCTCCATGGAAATTTTTCTCTATTTTCTGTTCCTTTTCTGCACATCCCAAAACAATGATGATAATAATGGTTAGCATCAACAAGCTTGTTGATATGATAACAGTGTCATTTGGGCACCTACTACATACACAAGCACTGTGCCTTCTCTACAAGTTGTATCAGATAACGGAAATTCAGGCACAATGTATGTTTCCATGAAATCGGAGTCATGTTCTTTTTTACTAGTCAACACAAAGAAGTCTTCATTCCAGGCTCAAGAGAAGCAGTTTCATGTGGAAGAAGAGCAAGACGCCTGGCGAAGGTAGAATACTGAGCTCTGATTTGTTGTTGAGTGACCCTAGCTAAGAACTCCCCAGGTCAGGGCCCCAGCTTCCTAATCTATAAAATGAGATTTTTGATGGAGAGCAGAGCTTCTCAAGGGGCTTCCCTGGTACCTCAGCTTGTAAAGAATCTGCCTGCAATGCAGGAGACTTCAGTTCGATTGCTGGGTCCAGAAATTACCCTGGAGAAGGTATAAGCTATCCACTCCAATATTCTTGGGCTTCCCCACTTGCAATTCAGGAGACCTGGGTTCCATCCCTGGGTTGGGAAGATCCCCTGGAGGAGGGCATGGCAACCCACTCCAGTATTCTTGCCTGGTGAATCCCCATGGACTGAGGAGCCTGGCAGGCTACAGTCCATGCGGTCACAAAGAGTTGGATACAACTGAGTGACTAAGTACAGCACAGAATTCTCAAATGTTCACGTGCATATGAATCCCTTGGGGATCTTGTTCAAAGGCATGCTCTGATTCAGTACGTCCATGGTGGGAAGTCTATATTTCTCGGGATTCTTGTGATAGCAATGCTGCTCTTCCTCCAGCTGCATCTTTGGTAGCAAGGATTCAGACAATCTACAAGGTAATATTTCACTCTAAAGTTCTGAACTCAGGAAAAGCTTGTCTGGAATCTGTATGAAGGTCTTGGGTTATAGTTTCATAAATTATACCCACAGCAAGAGCCAGGAGGGAGGGGTGTGTCTCCTTCCAGAGCCTACGAGTCAATGGATCCCATGAGTCAATGTGTCCTATGAGTGAAAGATGCAGAGATTTGGTGCCAACTAACCTTCAAGTGGTGGCACTACAAGTAAAGAACTTGCCTGCCAACACAGAAGACTCAAGAGATGCAAGTTCAATTCCTGGGTCAGAAAGATCTCCTGGAGTAGGAAATGGCACCTCACTCCAGTATTCTTGCCTGGGAAATCCCATGGACAGAGGAGCCTGGAAAGCTACAGTCCATGGGGCTACAAAAAGTCTGACAGGACGGAGTGTCTGAGCACTAACTAATCTTCAAGGAGAAAAGTCACTGGAGAGAAAGGAGTTATGAGAATGTCCTGGAATCTGCATCACTTCCAGTGATTTCCAGCCACATTCCCTGATGTGAAAATGCAGCACATTTTGAGTCCTGTTTCATTCTATAATCCTCCTTTTCTTCCTGCTTCCCACCCACACTGCCACACAAACTGATTTTGGGGGAAACATCCCTGTGAGGCAAACAGAGCTCAGAGCAGGGCTGAGGGTGGGGGACTGTCAAGATAGGAACAGCTCAAACTTAGGTTTCTCTTTTCTTCAAATCTCAGTCTGTTCTAACATTTGAGAGACTGCAGCTCATTAAGAAAGAAAGAGGAAATTCTGAGCAGTATCCCTCGCTCAGTCCCCCAAACAGTGGCTTTCCAAATTGTAAGATAACACCCACTTTACAACAGAAGAAGCACATGAGTCAAAAATAACAACAACAACAACAAAAGGAACCGAGGAAACTGGATTCAAGAATATTCCTGAATTGTAAAACCAGTCATCCTAGCATTAGATGCTAGGATCTAATGAGAAATCAGTTGATCTCTAATCTTAGAAAATAACATCGCCTATCTTTGTTTTAATATGTTTGAGCTTTGACTGACATTTCATTTGTTCAGGAGGATTTTTTGTTTGTTTGTTTGCTCTCTCCTGTCAAGAGACTGGCAAAGCTGTGTGTGATCAGCTTTTTCATTCCACCTGGCAAGGACTGTTAGATGCTAAGATGGGAGATGTACAGTGCTTCTGTCATGGATTTGAATACAGAGCATACAGATATACAGCGGTAAAACAGGAAGTTCTTAATGAGCCACCTCAGCCCCCACATACGACCTGTTTGAATGTTGTTCAGACTCTAACGCCTCCACAGCTCTCCGCTGGCATTTGCAAGGGGAAAGGAATTAAGCAACAGCTCATCATCTTTCTGAGTCTGCAAATGCCATTCCCACGTGAGGTGCCTCCATTTCCCGCTCTGGAAAAGGGTGATGGGAATGACCTACCTTGTTTAATCAGTGTTTATAGTACTTGATTAGCCCCTCAGGCCACTGCAGCTAGGTTTAGCTAAGAATGGAAAGTCCTCTACACGGAGCTCTTACCTCCCAGGCTTCTGGGAGAGATTCCGTGAGCAGCTGACTGTAGCAAAGTGACTTTCCCTCCCATCCTCCCCGGGTTGATGGAAAATATGGAACCAGGGGAGGGAGTTAGAAATGAGAGCCACCATTCCAGGGGGCTCCCAAGAGAGCAGAAAAGGGAAATTGGGCCAAACAAAAGAATGTATATTTTTAACTGGTAAATAGGCCAGCAACATTGTATTCAGTCTTTAAAAAGTGCTCTGGTATGAATCTGGCTACTAGCATCCTCCTTGGCCTGGCCCTTTCCACATTTATTAATGTATTTTATTAATAAACATTAAAACTACTTAGGAGGCTTCATTAGGTAATGACTCTACATTTGGAAGGAATTAAATATATAAGTGAATACTCTGATTGTTTAAATGATTATGGCTAATTAACTCTAATCACATGGGTATTTCAGGGAAGGTTTTATGTTCCATCTTGCCCCCCTACTCCCAGTAAAAATATCTTGTTAAATATTGCTGTTCTTCTGGACCCTTTGTGTGTAGATAAACTAAGCCCTCAGCTTTCTCACTTGGAAGCCAACAATTAAATCTTTCTAGCACTTAGGTTCTGTGAGTTTTAAGTCACTGCCTCACCTTTAGAAATTACAAATCAAAAACTCATTCATTTATTCTTTTTCCCCATAAGAAACACTTATGAATTATTAAATGTCAAGGATTGAGCCATGTATATGGCATACATGGGTGATCACTACCAAATAATTCCCCTGTCTTGGGGATTACAGTCTTCTGAGGAAGAGGAAAGTCAAACAATGAAACAAATAAATCTTAATTAGCTGCTGTACTAAGTCTCCTTTCTGTAAAACTCAAGATCAGGGTACTTAATGGGTTCTGTGAAAGTAGCATTTGACCTGAGGACTGAAGGCTGGGGGGACTGTCATCAGAGGGAACAGCATGTGCAAAGCCCTGTGGTGGGAGAGGTCACAGTGTGCTAATGAAATTGCTACACAGCTGAGTCTAACTGTTGTACAGATGTGCTAATTGTACTAACGAGCACTATAGAATGTGAGAGGAGAGATGAGGTAGTCAGGAAAGTCTTCCTGGAGAAAATGGGACTTGGGGCTAAACTTTAAAGAGAGTGAAGATTTTAGAAAGGAAAGTATTAGGTATTTCTGGCACAGCAAAAACCAAGGCAGGGAAGTATGATAGCATAAAACATTTTCTCTCCTTTTTATTATCCTTTTTTCAATTTATGTGTGTGTGAACTTGTTCATTTGAAAATCAAAGATATATACATTGCTATATTTTAAAATTGAATTTATAAAGAGAAAGACTGAGAATAAAAAGGGTCTCTTCTTCTTATATAAATATTAACTTAAAACAGATTACTGACTTAAATGTAAAAGGTAAAACTATAAAACTTTTAGAAAAGAAAATAGAACAATTTCAGGACCTAGAGCTAGGTAAAGAGTTCCTAGACTTGACACTAGAAACAATCTGTAAAAGGAAAAACTGATAAACTGAACCTCATCAAAATTAAAAGATTTTATTCTGAAAAAGCCCCTGTGAAGGGTATGAAAAGACAAGCTAGAGACTTAGAGAAAATATTTTCAAACCAAATATCTAACAAAGCACTCATATCTGGAACATACAGAGGACTCTCAAGATTCAACAGCATATAAAAAAATTAGAAAATTAACAGAAGACAGGAAGAGACATTTCTTGAAGAGGAAATACATATAGCAAATAAGCACATGAAAAGATGCTTTACATTAGCCATCAAGGAAATGTAAATTAAAAACCATGTATAGTAAAAAAAAAATTACTATACATCTATCAGAATAGTTTAAAATATGACAGTACCAAATGGTGACAAGGATGTAGAGAGGCAGTATCATTTACTCCCATCACTGGTGGGAGTATAAAATGTCATAGCCACTCCAGAAAACAGTTTGGCAGTTTCTTATAAAATTAAACACTTAATTACTAAATGTCCCAGCAATGGCCTTCTTAAGCTTTTATCCCAGAGAAATGAAAAGATATTCACATAAAAACCTATGCCTGTCTGTTTCTACCAGCTTTACTTAGAAAAGCCACAAACTTGAAAGCAACTCAGACATCCTTCAACCACTGAATGGTTAAACTGTGATACATACCCACATGGAATATTATTCAAATGTTGAAAGTAACTATATTTAATGCTTACAAGATTATTTTTTATTTCAATTTTATGATAGTTGATTTACAATGTTGGGTTAGTTTCAGATGTACAGTAAAGTGGTTCAGTTATACATATACATATGTTCATTCTTTTTTAGATTCTTTTCTCATATAGGTCATCACAGAATATTGAGCAGAGTCCCCTGTGCTAAACAGTAGGTCCTTGTTGATTATCTGTCTTAAATATAGTCGTGTGTTTGAATGTCCATCCCAAGATCCTGATTTATCCCTCTCCATGTTTCCCCTTCAGTAACCATGTTTGTTTTCTATGTCTGTGGGTCTGTTTCTGTTTTGCAAATAAGTTCATTTACATCTCTTTTTTAAAAATTAGATTCTATACATGAGTGATATCATACGGCATTTGACTTTTTCTGTCTGACTTATTTCACTTAATGTGATAATCTCTAGATCCATCCATGTTGCTGCAAATGGCATTCTTTCTTTCTTTTTTATGGCAGTGTGGTATTCCCTTGTGTATATGTACCACATCTTCTTTATTCACTCTTCTGTCGATGGACTTTTATGTTGCTTCCATGTCTTGGTTTTTGTAAACAGTGTTGCAGTGAACTTGGGATGCATACATCCTTTTGTATTATGGTTTTCTCTAGATACATGCCCAGGAGAGAGATTGCTGGATTGACATATACAGCTTCATCAATACCTAGGGAATTATGCCGAGAGAAAAAAATAAAGTCAAAGGTTATGTACTGTATAATTGTATTTACATAATGTTTTTGAAATAGCAACATTTTAGAAATGGTGACTATATTAGTAGTTGTCAGAGATTAAGGATATGGAATGTTGTACATTAAAAATAATACAGATATTTTCAGTCTGCAAGGATATTATCTTCCCTCAGAACATTTTCTTCTGACAGGTAACTAAGAAAGTAACACTCCAAATCTTAACCCAATAAGAGGTATGTATAATTAAAAGCCAGGCATCAGTCCAAGCAAGGTCTGGTTCGTTTAGGATTTACTCTTAGTCCTAGCACACTGCCCTTCCACATCCTAACCCAAAGCATATGGGATTCACCAAGGACCCTCTTGATGCAGACTGTAAACTTCAATATTTGTTCTCAAGTCACTTGAGTGTTCGGAAGTTCTGCCCAGCTATCCTTCTTAAATCCAAGGATGTCCCTGTGGTTAAAAGCTCACCTCTCTGGGTTTTCTTCTTGTGGAATTTTGGCTTTGTAATTCTTCACCGCTTTGCTAATTCCCAAGGCTTCAAACAGATTGTTTCCTCCAGATTTTCTAGTTTTTCTCATTGGAAACTGTGCAGTCTGCCTTTAGTGGAAAACAGTCTTGGGTGCCTTTTTGCATTGATATTTATATGACTTATTCTACTTTCTTTCTTTAAATACTGTCATCTAGACACATCAGTCCTTCTGCTCCAACCTGAAATATTTACTCCTGAAACTCGAAAGATAAAATGTATTCGATGTATTGAGAAATATTTGTATAACTTTTGACTGGAACTTTTCCTGGTTGTGATAGTTTAGCTTGCCCATCCTTTTCACTCAGATGGTTGAAGTCGTTTGCAGGATTATCTTTTAGCACTCAGACTGACTGATGAGACCACTTCTCCACTGGGTCTGGGATGTTCCTTGTTTCTCTCCGTCGTCTTCCTTGCCTCTTTGTGTCCTTCTCTCCTTCCTTCTGCTTCCTCACATCCTGTTCTCTTCCTCCCCCTGTCCCTTCTGCCCCTTCTTTTGCACCTCCTCATTCTTCTTTGTTGATCAGCATTTCCCTCCATTTCTCCACCCTGTATCTCTTATTGGCTGGATGTGGAATCTTCATTTCAATTATTTATATTCTATTTCAATTTGATTTTTTAAATATGTTTTTTTTTTTAATTTTTTTGGGTTTATTTTTTTTTTCTAATTTTATTTTATTTTTAATCTTTACATAATTGTATTAGTTTTGCCAAATATCAAAATGAATCCGCCACAGGTATACATGTGTTCCCCATCCCGAACCCTCCTCCCTCCTCCCTCCCCATACCAACCCTCTGGGCCGTCCAGTGCACCAGCCCCAAGCATCCAGCATCGTGCATCGAACCTGGACTGGCAACTCGTTTCCTACATGATATTTTACATGTTTCAATGCCATTCTCCCAAATCTTCCCACCCTCTCCCTCTCCCACAGAGTCCATAAGACTGTTCTATACATCAGTGTCTCTTTTGCTGTCTCGTATACAGAGTTATTGTTACCATCTTTCTAAATTCCATATATATGCGTTAGTATACTGTATTTATGTTTTTCCTTCTGGCTTACTTCACTCTGTATAATAGGCTCCAGTTTCATCCACCTCATTAGAACTGATTCAAATGTATTCTTTTTAATGGCTGAGTAATACTCCATTGTGTATATGTACCACAGCTTTCTTATCCATTCATCTGCTGATGGACATCTAGGTTGCTTCCATGTCCTGGCTATTATAAACAGTGCTGCGATGAACATTGGGGTACACGTGTCTCTTTCCCTTCTGGTTTCCTCAGTGTGTATGCCCAGCAGTGGGATTGCTGGATCATAAGGCAGTTCTATTTCCAGTTTTTTAAGGAATCTCCACACTGTTCTCCATAGTGGCTGTACTAGGTTGCATTCCCACCAACAGTGTAAGAGGGTTCCCTTTTCTCCACAGCCTCTCCAGCATTTATTAT
>NW_011494777.1:154422-164909 GCF_000754665.1 Bison bison bison | reverse complement strand
GCTATTATTTTCTCTCATTCTGAAGGCTGTCTTTTCACCTTGCTAATAGTTTCCTTTGATGTGCAGAAGCTTTTAAGGTTAATTAGGTCCCATTTGTTTATTTTTGCTTTTATTTCCAATATTCCGGGAGGTGGGTCATAGAGGATCCTGCTCTGATGTATGTCAGAGAGTGTTTTGCCTATGTTCTCCTCTAGGAGCTTTATAGTTTCTGCTCTTACGTTTAGATCTTTAATCCATTTTGAGTTTATTTTCGTGTATGGTGTTAGAAAGTGGTCCAGTTTCATTCTTTTACAAGTGGTTGACCAGATTTCCCAGCACCACTTGTTAAAGAGATTGTCTTTAATCCATTGTATATTCTTGCCTCCTTTGTCAAAGATAAGGTGTCCATATGTGCGTGGACTTATCTCTGGGCTTTCTATTTTATTCCATTGATCAATATTTCTGTCTTTGTGCCAGTACCATACTGTCTTGATAACTGTGGCTTTGTAGTAGAGCCTGAAGTCAGGTAGGTTGATTCCTCCAGTTCCATTCTTCTTTCTCAAGATCGCTTTGGCTATTCGAGGTTTTTTGTATTTCCATACAAATTGTGAAATTATTTGTTCTAGCTCTGTGAAGAATACTGTTGGTAGCTTGATAGGGATTGCATTGAATCTATAAATTGCTTTGGGTAGTATACTCATTTTCACTATATTGATTCTTCCAATCCATGAACATGGTATATTTCTCCATCTATTAGTGTCCTCTTTGATTTCTTTCACCAGTGTTTTATAGTTTTCTATATATAGGTCTTTAGTTTCTTTAGGTAGATATATTCCTAAGTATTTTATTCTTTCTGTTGCAATGGTGAATGGAATTGTTTCCTTAATTTCTCTTTCTGTTTTCTCATTATTAGTGTACAGGAATGCAAGGGATTTCTGTGTGTTGATTTTATATCCTGCAACTTTACTATAGTCATTGATTATTTCTAGTAATATGTTTTTAAACTTTGTATTTTGTATTGGGGTATAGCCAGTTAACATTGTTGAGATGGTTTCCGGTGAACTGCAGAGGGACTCAGCCATACATGTATTGTATCCTTGCTCTCCCCAACTCCCCTCCCACAGCCTGCCACATAACATTGAGCAGAGTTCCCTGTGCTCTGCAATAGATCCTTGTTGACTGTCCATTTTAAATACAGCAGAAGCTTACTTATAAAACAGAAAGAGACTCACAGACTTAGAGAACAAGCTGATGGTTGCCAGGAGGACGTGAGCAGGAAGGGATCGTTAGGGAGTTTGCAATGGACATGTACACAATTATCCATACTCTTACTCTTTGCTAGCCAAATGTTTATCTTTGTAGGTTTTCTTAATAAATTCTGAACAGTCTTTTTATTTTTTATGTTTTATCTCTTCTATTATATATATATGGGGCTTCCCAGCTGGCTCAGTGGTAAAGAATCTGCCTGCCAATGCAGAAGACATGGGTTCAGTCCCTGGGTGGGGAAGAGCCTCTGGAGAAGGAAATGGCAACCCACTCCACTATTCTTGCCTGGGAAATCCCATGGACAGAGGAGCCTAGCAGGCTACAGTCCATGGGGTCACAAAGATTTGGACATGACTTAATGGCTAAACAGCTACAACAATTTTATATACATATGTATACATACATATATATATATATATATAGCCATTGTATTGATGAATTTTCCCTTCATTTTTAGGAGTTTCTTCTTATTATCTGACTATTCCATTCTTATAAAGTTCTGTACTTATTTTAGAAATAAAGTGTCTTATCCAGGAATATTGATTTTTGCATGCATCTCCAGATTATGGTTTTAAAATATGTCCATAAAACCTTTTCCAGTCTGTCCCTCAAAAGATAGAGACTAATTCCTCTCCCCTTGAGTAAAGGCTAAATTTAGCAACTCAGTTCTAAGGAGTAGAATATAGCACAGGTTGTCACCAGTAAAAGGCAATTTAAACAGCTTAAACTCTAGAAATACAAATGTGTATTTCCTCAAATCACATTTATCTGCACTAATAAGTTGTGGAATAACTTCTCCCCAAAGATGCTTGAGAACAAGTTCATTTTAGATAGAAGTTGAAACATTTTAGAAAGATAATATGGCATTTGAAAACACAAGAGCAAGTTACTTTAATAGTGAGCTTAAATTCTACAAGCTACTCAAGGTAGCTTTTGCACGTTGAGGTAAATTAAGCATTTCTTTTCCAGCAAAGCAAGACCTGTCACAAAGGACAAGATAGAAAAGAGATAGCACGCGCACTTTGTGGGATCTGTAATTCCATACTGAATGGACAAAGATCGCTGGCTGACACTGGAACAACCCAAACCTGATGATAAAAACAGAGTGGAAGCAATCTATCCTAAGACTTCATCCATAATAGGATAAATAGGAAACTTTGTTAACTTAGTGGCACAAATTACTAGTTCCTGATTCTATAGATATTAACACAAAAGGTGTTTTGTTTGTTTTTTAATATTTGCCTGTGTCGGAAACTAAGCAAGATTCTAGAGATATAGCAGTGAGCAGAAAATAGACATGGGACCTGATTGGAAGCATATTTTCTTGGGAAAGATAGAAACATTAATCAGATAGTCACATGAATAATTGCTTGAGTCAGCATTTCCCCAACTTTGGAACACAGAATTTATTAAAAATGAAAATGTATTGATGCAACACCAGTAAGCGATCATAAGATATAATGTGCACATGAATGAAAGTAGACAGAAGAAGCGGTCTCACAGATTACTTAATTACTCTGAGGAGTGATAACAGTTCAATTCGTTGGGGGCTTTTTTATTCTATAACAGAAAACAATGAAAATTAGAGAGAAATAGTTTTTTAAAAACCAGAATAAACAAAATAACTCACTCTCACAATATATGTAAAAAATAAGACACTGTATTCAAAATAGGCCAGTAAAGACAAAATAGACCACATACATCAATGTGATAGTTAGTTTGTAAATGCTGCCTATGCATCAACGCGCAAACTGAATGTCATTTATACACACATCAGGTGATCAGTCATGCAACGTCTTGACATTCTTCATGATCATGCCCCATTTCTTAAAAGGCAGACCACAGCATAGAAAAGAAAACAGAGATATAAATATTCTTAACATTTTTCACATGTACAATTTTAAAATACTCCTTCATAAGGAAAATCCATTCCATACATCACTTTTCCTTTCTTATGGGCACAGCCTCTCACCAAGTATATGTGGGGATACTCCGTATAAGCTCCAGTGAGGAAATATCTGGCAGAACATATTTTAACTCTTTATAGAATAAGATAATAGGCAGTTAAGAATAGGAATGAACTTCAGGGATCATCTTATTAAAAACTATAATATTGAGTTGGCCATCACATCATATGGAAAAACCAGAATGAACATTTTCTCCAACCCATTAGTATAAAACTACTTTCGTTGGGGGTGAGAGGTGCTGCCCCATGCAGCATGTGGGATCTTACTTTCCTGATCAGGGATCAAACAACTTCCTCTGCATTGGAAGCACAGAGTCTTAACCCCTGGACCATTAGGGAAACCCTCAATACTATAAAAGAGAAATTAATTTTTCTCAGAAAATTATAGTATTTTAGAAATGAGATATATTACTAGATATCCTGTTGAAATTGTTGTTCACTTGCTAAGTTCTGTTTGACTTTCTGACCCCATGGGCTGCAACACAATAGGCTTTCCTGTCCTTCACCGTCTCCCAGAGTTTGCACAAACTAATGTCAATCGTATCAGTGATGCCGTCCAACCATATCATCCTCTGTTGCCTGCTTTTCCTCTTGCCCTCAGTCTTTCCCAGCATCAGAGTCTTTGCCAATGAGTTCACTCTTCGCATCAGGGGGTCAAAGTATTGGAGCTTCAGTATCAGTCCTTCCGATGAATATTCAGGACAGATTTCCTATAGGATTGACTGATTTCATCTCTTTGCTGTCCAAGGAACTCTCATGAGTCCCTCCAGCACCATAGTTTGAAAGAATCAATTCTTTGGTGCTCAGCCTTTTTTATGGTTCAAATTTCTCTTTGGGATGGGAATGTAAGCTGACCATTTCTGTTCCAGAAACCAGTACTCGAGAAACCAACACCACACTCAGAGAGTTGGAGAACTCAGGTTTATTATGTCAGTGGGCACAGAGGAGTTAACACTCCAAACTGTGAGCCCTGAACAGAGGGATTACAGAGTTTTTATAGACAGACTGTAGTGGGCAACACTAGCTGTTAATAGGCTGTTTTAAACTAAGGGGTTTCGCGTGTGCAGGAGTCAAGATGGGGAGGGGGACGCCTGGCCTGGACAGGCATGAGTAAGCAGGTTTGCAGGGGCTGGGCAATTGCAAAGAGCAGGACAAGGGTAAGAGAGATAAACTCCAGGTCCAAGTATTACAAGTCCCCACTTTCTGAGACTATATAATCTATGTGATCTAGACTTTGCAAGGGGCAAGCTGAGTTACAGAGGCAGAAGGAGAAGGAGATTATGTAAAATTTTAACATTTCCTCTTCATTTCCAGTCCTGTAGCCACTCCTGAGTTTTCCAAGTTTGCAGCACTTTCACAACATCATCTTTCAGCATTATAAATAGCTCAGATGGAATTCCATCACCTCCACTAACTTTGCTCATAACAATGCTTTCTAAGACCCACTTGAATTCACACTCCAGGATGTCTGGCTCTAAGTGAGTGACCACACTATCATTATCTGGGTCATTAAGACCTTTTTAATATAATTCTTCTGTGTATTCTTGCCACCTCCTTTTAATATCTTGCTTCTGTTAGGTCCTTGTCGTTTCTGTCCCTTATTGTACCCATCTTAGCATGAAATGTTCCCTTAGTATCTCTAATTTTCCCGAAGAGATCTCTAGTGTTTCAATCTCATTCTAGTGTTTTCCTCTATTTTTTTGCACTGATCATTGTTCTTATCTCTCCTTTCTGTTCTCTGGAACTCTGAATTCAGCTAGGTATGTCTTTCCCCTTCTCCTTTGCCTTTCTCTTCTTTTCTCAGCTACTTGTAAGGCCTCCTCAGACAACCACTTTGCCTTCTTGCATTTCTTTGTCGCTGGGATGGACTTCACGAAATTTCTACCCAGCACTCTCATAGTGTCTGTCTTGAAGTTTTCGCTATTATATGCATTGCCATATTTGTTTACTCAGTAAATATCATATGGATGGACTGTTTTTGTTATGCTATAGATAATTGCAAAATCTCAGAAACCATGGTTTTGTAAGAACTCAAATAACTGCAATTTAATAAGAGATCATGGGCTTCCCAGGTAGGGCTAGTGGTAAAGAACCCATTTGCCAATGCAGGAGATATAAAAGATGCAGGTTCAATTTCTGGGTCAGGAAGATCCCCTGGAGAAGGAAATGGCACTCCACTCCAGTATTTTTGCCTGAAGAATCCCATGGGCAGAGGAGCCTAGTGGGCTGTAGTCCATAGGGCCACAAAGAATCAGACATGACTGAAGCGACTTAGCATGCACACACGCAGTAAAGCCTCATAATAGCAGTGAGGTCACACTTGACACATGCCACCAGTTTGGCAGTTTCTCACACACTTAAACATACAAGTCCCATATGATCCAGAAGTTACTCCTGGGTTTTACTCTAGAAAAATATAAACTTATGGTCATACAAGAACTTGTACATGCCTGTCTATAAGAGCTCATTGAGAGCTTCCAGAAACTAGAAACACCTCAAACAGCCTTCAGTGGATAAATTAACACACTGAGGGGCGTCTATAGAGAAAGGCAGTGATGTTGAGTTGCTAACCACCTGATGAACCTAAGTGAAGAATCCAGCCTCAAAAGGCTGCATGACTCCATTCACTTGACACTTTAGAAAATGAAAAACTGCAGCTCCTGAAAATTAATAAAGGATTACTAGAAGCAGGAAGTGAAGAGGATTTGATTATAAGAGAGCAGCACAAGGAAATTTTTTTTTGATTGATAGATCTGCTTTGATTGTGGTAGTGGCTTCAAGAATCTATGCATGTGTTAGAAGTCATAGAACTGTTCATAAAGAAGTTCATTTTACAGTATGAGTATGAAGCGTTAGTCACCCAGTCGTGTCTGACTCTTTGTGACCCTATGGACTGTAGCCCACCTGGCTCCTCTGTCCATGGGATTCTCTAGGCAAGAATACTGTAGTGGGTTTCCATTTCTTTCTCCAAGAGAATCTTCCCAACCCAGGGATCCAACCTGGGTCTCCTGCACTGCAGGTAGATTCTTTACCATCTGAGCCACCAGGGATTCCCAATTTTATTTTATTTTTTTACAGTATGTTTCTTTAAAAAGTAACATTACAGTCTCTTTAATGATTGCAACTCTTATTTAAATCTCTGGCAAAACCAAAAACAGTGAATATGCTGCTAAACACAATTTCACTGGTTTCTTTTAAAATTCTGGATAGATAACCATGTGAAAATTGAAGCAATTTATGACAATGAAATACATATGAATATTTTAGCAGTGTATCAAGAAAATCACATCTAGTTAAATTCATAACCAAAATCATTTAACATGTATTACTGTTGTGAACCATTGCTACTGGGTTGCATGATATGCCATCTGTTTAAATGAGTATAATTAATATTACTTTTATAGTCAATCCATTTTAAATATTTCACTAATATCTACAACTATTGTCAATGTTTTTCATCCTTATGCTCGTCAAACACAAAAGTCTTGTACATAGCTCCTATTTTGGGACCTTAGTCACAAGAGAAAGAATTGTTTGGAAATGACATAATTGAAGTACTGAACCACTCAAGAGAAATGCTGGAAGACTTCTAAGAAATAACCCACAGTGATTTATTGCATACCTATTGTGTACAGCGTAGTGTGTTGGAAACATTGGGAATACAAGTACAAATAATCCAAGGTCTCTGACCCCCAAAGAGATTCACAAAAGAGTAAGAAGGACAGAACCCATGAAATGGCAAATGCAAATTTGTAAACTCTGTGCTAACTTATGGAGCTCACTGGGCAGGGTGCCCCCATTGCCAGATGAAATGCAAATAATCCAAAGTAGGCTTTCGTACATGAGATGAACAAAATAATAACAAAATGCGTTAGGTTTTTACAGGAGGAGAAGATTTTTACTGACTCAATGGACACGAGTTTGGGTAAACTCCGGGAGTTGGTAATGGACAGAGAGGCTTGGTGTGCTGCAGTCCATGGGGTCACAAAGAGTAGGACACAACTGAGCGACTGAACTGAGGCCCTTGTTAGGAAGCTAGCGCTTGGGTAGCACAACAAATTAGAGACTAGAATGTATTAAGACTGAGCAATGGACTTGGGATGTCAATAGCTGAGTGAGGTGATGGGACCAGTGGCTAAAAAGATGAGAAATGTGTTTGGGACAGGTTGAGTTTGCAACATGGGTTAGATGAAGACGCCTATTGGGGGGAAAAATGACATAGATGAGATTTTCAAGAAAATGGATAGAATGAGAAGGAAGAATGATCATGAGCAAACATTTAAATCATGTGGATCAGTCCAGGTTTGACGCATGAGACAGGGTGCTCAGGGCTGGTGCACCGGGATGACCCTGAGGGATGGGATGGAGAGGGAGGTGGGACGGGGGTTCAGGATGGGGAACATATGTAAAAATTAATTAATTAATTAAAAGAAAATATCATGTGGGTTTGAGGGTTAGGCTGAGCAATGGCTGAAGAGGTGGGAGGGAAGACCATATTCAACCCTAAAGGACACTTGTGACTTACTTTTCATAGGCTGGTGTTAATGGAAGCCAAAGTTCAGATAAATAAAGACACAATGAGAGACAAGAAAGCAAAAACGTAAAGTAAAGATATTTTAGGTTTAAACACCGAGTGTGAAAATTTTGGCAAAACCTGATTATCTAAGACATGAATTAGCCTTGAAGAAAGGTATGACCTCAACAGACATCTGGATTATGTATCAAATTGCCCCCGTTTCTTCTTGGAAAAAAATATCTGTTTGTGCATCACCCCAGTGTACAGCCATGAAATCAATACCTGTAATTGTGTCTGGACAACACCAGAACACAGGAGGTCATGGAAGAGGCATGATTCTTCTGATGATTTGCAGTCTTTTGGGGAAAAACACTGTAAAGAGAAAAGTTGTAAGCAAGATTTCCCTCCAGCTATGAGTGATAGAGTAAGGGACAGAATGAAGAAACAAGACAGGTGAGTAAATGGTTAATCCCACTAGGGGCTTGCAAGTAGAAAAATATGGGAGATCCCTGTAAGTTAATGATTACTTGAGAAATCAGGTTTGCTTAACCACAAAACTAAGCAGGCTTATTTAGAAAAAAACCATGCAACAGAATCACAGGACATGCCCCAAGTCAATAACACAACAGTGGCAATGGGGGCACCCTGCCCAGTGAGCTCCATAAGTTAGCACAGTACTCCAAGTCTATGCCCCAACCAGTAACGCTGAAGAAGCTGAAGTTGAACGGTTCTATGAAGACCTACAAGACCTTTTAGAACTAACACCCAAAAAAGATGTCCTTTTCATTATAGGGGACTGGAATGCAAAAGTAGGAAGTCTAGAAACACCTGGAGTAACAGGCAAATTTGGCCTTGGAATACGGAATGAAGCAAGGCAAAGACTAATACAGTTTTGCCAAGAAAATGCACTGGTCATAACAAACACCCTCTTCCAACAACACAAGAGAAGACTCTACACATGGACATCACCAGATGGTCAACACCGAAATCAGATTGATTATATTCTTTGCAGCCAAAGATGGAGAAGCTCTATATAGTCAGCAAAAACAAGACCAGGAGCTAACTGTGGCTCAGACCATGAACTCCTTATTGCCAAATTCAGACTGAAATTGAAGAAAGTAGGGAAAACCACTAGACCATTCAGGTATGACCTAAATCAAATCCCTTATGATTATACAGTGGAAGTGAGAAATAGATTTAAGGGCCTAGATCTGATAGATAGAGTGCCTGATGAACTATGGAATGAGGTTCGTGACATTGTACAGGAGACAGGGATCAAGACCATCCCCATGGAAAAGAAATGCAAAAAAGCTAAATGGCTGTCTGGGGAGGCCTTACAAATAGCCGTGAAAAGAAGAGAAGCAAAAAGCAAAGGAGAAAAGGAAAGATATAAACATCTGAATGCAGAGTTCCAAAGAATAGCAAGAAGAGATAAGAAAGCCTTCTTCAGCGATCAATGCAAAGAAATAGAGGAAAATAACAGAATGGGAAAGACTAGGGATCTCTTCAAAAAAAATCAGAGATACCAAAGGAACATTTCATGCAAAGATGGGCTCGATAAAGGACAGAAATGTTATGGACCTAACAGAAGCAGAAGATATTAAGAAGAGGTGGCAAGAATACACAGAAGAACTGTACAAAAAAGAGCTTCAAGACCCAGATAATCACAATGGTGTGATCACTCACCTAGAACCAGACATCCTGGAATGTGAAGTCAAGTGGGCCTTAGAAAGCATCACTACGAACAAAGCTAGTGGAGGTGATGGAATTCCAGTTGAGCTATTTCAAATCCTGAAAGATGATGCTGTAAAAGTGCTGCACTCAATATGCCAGCAAATTTGGAAAACTCAGCAGTGGCCACAGGACTGGAAAAGGTCAGTTTTCCTTCCAATCCCAAAGAAAGGCAATGCCAAAGAATGCTCAAACTACTGCACAATTGCATTCATCTCACATGCTAGTAAAGTAATGCTCAAAATTCTCCAAGCCAGGCTTCAGCAATATGTGAACCGTGAACTTCAATCTGATTTTAGATGTTCAAGCTGATTTTAGAAAAGGCAGAGGAACCAGAGATCAAATTGACAACATCTGCTGGATCATGGAAAAAGCAAGAGAGTTCCAGAAAAAATCTATTTCTGCTTTATTGACTATGCCAAAGCCTTTGACTGTGTAGATCACAATCAACTGTGGAAAATTCTTCAAGAGAAGGGAATACCAGACCACCTGATCTGCCTCTTGAGAAACCTGTATGCAGGTCAGGAAGCAAGAGTTAGAACTGGACATGGAACAACAGACTGGTTCCAAATAGGAAAAGGAGTACGTCAAGGCTGTATATTGTCACCCTGTTTATTTAACTTATATGCAGAGTACATCATGAGAAATGCTGGACTGGAAGAAACACAAGCTGGAATCAAGATTGCCGGGAGACATATCAATAACCTTAGATATGCAGATGACACCACCCTTATGGCAGAAAGTGAAGAGGAACTCAAAAGCCTCTTGATGAAGGTGAAAGTGGAGAGTGAAAAAGTTGGTTTAAAGCTCAACATTCAGAAAACGAAGATCATGGCATCCGGTCCCATCACTTCACAGGAAATAGATGGGGAAACAGTGGAAACAGTGTCAGACTTTATTTTTCTGGGCTCCAAAATCACTGCAGATGGTGACTGCAGCCATGAAATTAAAAGACACTTACTCCTTGGAAGGAAAGTTATGACCAACCTAGATAGCATATTCAAAAGCAGAGACATTACTTTGCCAACA
>NW_011494777.1:125849-154322 GCF_000754665.1 Bison bison bison | reverse complement strand
TACTTTGCCAACAAAGGTTCGTCTAGTCAAGGCTATGTTTTTTCCTGTGGTCATGTATGGATGTGAGAGTTGGACTGTGAAGAAGGCTGAATGCCGAGGAATTGATGCTTTTGAACTGTGGTGTTGGAGAAGATTCTTGAGAGTCCCTTGGACTGCAAGGAGATCCAACCAGTCCATTCTGAAGGAGATCAGCCCTGGGATTTCTTTGGAAGGACTGATGCTAAAGCTGAAACTCCAGTACTTTGGCCACCTCATGCGAAGAGTTGACTCATTGGAAAAGACTCTGATGCTGGGAGGGATTGGGGGCAGGAGGAGAAGGGGACGACAGAGGATGAGATGGCTGGATGGCATCACTGCATCGATGGATGTGAGTCTGAGTGAACTCCGGGAGTTGGTGATGGACAGGGAGGCCTGGTGTGCTGCAGTTCATGGGGTCGCAAAGAGTCGGACATGACTGAACGACTGATCTGATCTGATCTGAGAACATGCTTTCTACACATATAAAAAAACAGTAATTTGTGGAGCCAGCCTCACCCGCACAGACAAGAGAACTCCCCTGCTCAACCTGGAGAAGGAGTTAATGATGAAAACTTGATGTCTACTCAAGAAAGACAAAGAAGTTCTTCTCCCCTTCCCCACTTCTTTGATTATAAAACTATAGACCAATAGGTTCTCAGCGAGTGGCATTTTTTGCCCACCGACTTGTAAGCCTCACAAGTGTCCTGTTCTGACAAATCACTTCTTATCTACCACTTTGTTCTCGCTGAATTCTTCTCAAGACATAAAGGACTAAGGTACTGGAGCTCTTCGGAGCCCTGAAATGATTCCAATTGGGTTCATGAGCAATTTCTCCATGTTGCGTTAAGGCATTCAGCTCACAAGCAGACAATTCAAATGACTTGAGTTCCCAGTATATCTCATTGTGCAGGCATGAGGGGATACAAAGTGATAACCTCTATGTCAGATCTTGATTTTCTTTTTGTCTTTTGGAGCACATGGCTATCCCATCCATTACTGATACCAGCAAAGTTTTCTGAAGTATTCTCAAGGTTCAGAGTTCTGGATCTTTTCTCACAAGGCATGTCTTTTTTGCTATGACCTGCTGTCTAATCAATAAGGATAGAAGTACTCATCATGTCTTGGGGAATTACGGATGAACAAGGCAGACTGGAGAAATTGGAAAAGGCATCTCTCTAAAGGCTCATGTTTCTTTTTGTTTCCCCTCAGTGGTCACATGTGATAGTGGCTGCATGGGATGGAGTATGACAGTTCTCATCCAAGAAAGCACATAACAAAATTTTTTTGCTTCTTAGCCTCTTTTTCCAGGACTTGATTACTCCAAGACAGTAAAATAGCCTCATGGAGACAAGCTAAGTGGGTTGTGCTGGTATATATTTTGGTTTCATTTTACTTAAGTTTTATTCTACTACTGCAGAAGACCTGGCTTTAGGGTATTGGATAAATACTAAATAATAATCAGGCTGAGGAAAAGAAATGGATTTCCCAGCATCGTGGGTATAAAGAGAACAGGCTTAATTATTGATTCTCATTCCTGCCTTGTTCACACCTCGGCTCACAGTCAAATAACTTGAGGGAGAAAATAGTTCAGAATCTAGTAAAGCAGAAACTATTCTGAGGCTGTTGTAGTGTCAATTCCATTTTTCCTTTAATTTGGAAATGCATTTCTATGCCGTTGTACTAGATCAATAAAGAAAATACAGGAAGAAAGTTTACCGATGTGTATAGTCTAGTGGCTGAAGTTGTGGCTTGTCAGATGGAAGATCAAGCATAGGAAGAAGGCCTGGCTCATTGGGAGTTCTGAAGTCATCTGCCCTAGCTGCTGATCAGAAACCTCAAGGAAATCTTTGGGGCAATAGCATGGCATGGGTTTTTCTTTGGCATTTTGTAACTGTGAGTTTGAATCACTCTAGCTTTTACTAAGGGTATCACATTAAAAATGAATGTCTTTCCAATTTATGAAAGTTCCAAAACACCTCATGGTGTGCAAGGGTCAAATATTCAATGAGCTAATTTAGATGGAAAAACATGTCTGTCCAATAGGCATAATACCTTTGCCACATGCAGCATGAACTAGTTCAAGCTTTTCAGTGAAATAATACAAATAAAAACCCTGCATCATATGAATAACAGAGCCATGTCTGTAATTGCTTCACAAGCTTGACTTCCAGTATGTTTCTACTGAAGCAGAGTGAAAAAGAGAATTGTGCCAATTATACCTTCAATCTAGATGTCAGCTGAGGTCATTCTGTCCTTTGAGACTTACATAAAATTAACTTAAACCGCTATTCTCATCTTTAAAAAGAAACTCGATATCTTTGCTAATATTTTTGCACGTCTTAAATGTACCTTCTCTTGGCTATCTGTATTTTTAATTAACTGTTCCCATTGAACTTGTACTTCCCCTCCCATAGCTCTTCTCTTCTTGTTGTCCAGTGCTAACTCAAGCGGTGACCCAAGGACAAAAGAGCAGATAAAACCAAGGAGGGTCTTGGAATGCAGGAATGGAAAAACCAGAGCCTTATCATCCTTCCCTCCCCCATGTTGTCACTATTAACGGATTTCAGGTTCTCCTGAGCAGTATAACCTGTCTCCCCTCCTACCCCATAGGGAGAAGGTATTTGCCTTACTCTTCTCCCTACCCAGTGTACATGCCTCATCCAATCAGCAAATGACCCGAAAGACCCCTATCCCACCCCTTGCATGCTGGGTATAAAAGTGGAATAAGGACCCCTATTCAATGTCAGTTCTCCTTTGAGCTGGCCTGCTGTTTTAACAGCATCTCCCACTCTAATAAACTTTATTTACTTCTCACTGCAGCCATGAAATTGAAAGACACTTGCTCCTTGGAAGAAAAGTTATGCCCAACCTAGACAGCATATTAAAAAGCAGAGACATTACTTTGCCAAGAAAGGTCCATCTAGTCAAAGATGTGGTTTTTCCAGTAGTCATGTATGGATGTGAGAGCTGGACTACAAAGAAAGCTGAGCACTGAAGAACTGATGCTTTTGAACTGTGGTGTTGGAGAAGTACTCAAGGTACTCTTGAGAGTACCTTGGACTGCAAGGAGATCCAACCAGTCCATCCTAAAGGAAATCAGTTCTGAATATTCATTGGAAGGACTGATGCTGAAGCAGAAACTCTAATACTTTGGCCACATGATGCAAAAAGATGACTCATTGAAAAGACCCTGATGCTGTGAAAGATTGAAGGCAGGAAGAGAAGGGGATGACAGTGGACAAGATGGTTAGATGGCATCACCAACTCAATGGACATGAGTTTCAGTGAACTCTGGGAGTTGGTGATGGACAGGGAGGCCTGGTGTGTTGCAATGGGGTCACAAAGAGTCGGACATGACTGAACAGAACTGAACATTCTTTCTCATGTCTGGAAATTTTTTTCCAACCCTCGCCAGGACAATGACAATTGACATGCCAACATAGTCCCTTTGTTTCCTGAAACTCTATTCTTAGAAGACATTTTCATGTAGTGAATGGCTGTTACATTGCAACAATATAAAGAGTTATTTTTTTTCTAATTTCCCATTTTTTATTATTCACTTGAAAATGTTTCCCAATCTCCATTGTGAAATCTTCAGGCAATGGTTTATGAAGTATATTTCATTTTTTAAATTTTATTTTTAATTGGAGTATCATTGTTTTACAATATTTGTGTTGGTTTCTGCCATATAATGATGTGAATTAGCCATAAGTATACTAATGTATCAGAGAAGGCAATGGCACCCCACTCCAGTACTCTTGCCTGGAAAATCCCATGGATGGAGGAGCCTTGTGGGCTGCTGTCCATGGGGTTGCTAAGAGTCGGGGACAACTGAGCGACTTCACTTTCACTTTTCACTTTTATGCTTTGGAGAAGGAAATGGCAACCCACTCCAGTGTTCTTGCCTGGAGAATCCCAGGGACGGGGGAGCCTGGTGGGCTGCCGTCTATGGGGTCGCACAGAGTCGGACATGACTGAAGCGACTTAGCAGCAGCAGCAGCACACTAATGTATATGCACATGTATATGTATATGTCATCCCACCACTCCAGGTTGTCACAGAGCACCAGTTTGAGCTCCCTGTGTTAGAATTACTTTTTAAATGAATCTTGCTGAAATTTCTCCAGTCACCCTTGCCACCAGGAAATTCTCATTGTCCAGCATTTCTTCATGGAATTCTTCCCAAATACACCTGAACTCCTCTCAAGTTTCCTGTCTCCTGTTCTCAGAACGCTTCCCCTCTTTTAACTTCTTGCTTCTTCATGCATTCAAAACAATTTAACTGCCCCTTTATTTCATGGCCTTCTTCCAGCATTTCATATTCTTAGAGCTTCCTCTTTCACACATATGAGCAAGGCATTTTGCTTAACAGAACAAAAGGCCATTCCCTTAAGAAAGTCATTCCATTCCCCTGGGAGACAAAGTAGCAGTTATTTATTGTGCTTTTTAAATTTTGTTCTATATTACATATAAGTAAAGCAGGCCGCGTAATCAAGAATACCTTTATGTTTAGATATGTTACAGGAAAGAATCTGTTTTTTTTTTTTTTTTTTACTTTAATCTTTGCTTCCTATTGCTTTTGTTCACTAAAAGGATACTATCCATGTATAATGGTCTGCCTTAGGGAACCCTGCCCCTCTGCCCAAATGTTAAACCAAAGTGCATTTGTTCAGGGAAATTTTCTAATGCTGTCCACCTGGAGATTGTTGAAAGGAAAAAAACAAAAAAAACCAAACATATCCCCTCCCAAAGACTGGCCTTCGTAGGAGATACTTGCAAGGTTAATGGCCTTTTTACTGTATTTCCTTGCCTCCTCCTGCTCAGTGTACTATAAAAGAACCTGGCATCCACACTCCAATATGAGTATTTTGAGACTTTAGTTTGCCATCTTCTCAGGCTGCCAGCTTTCCGAATAAAGTCCTTGCCTCAACACCCCATCGCCTGACTTACTGGCCTGTCATGGGGCCAGCAAAGTGAACTTGGACTCAATAATAGATATTTTGGAGCATTAAGGTAGTGTCAATTAATGAATGATGCTCTAACTCTTCTTTGTATATGTCATGCTTATGCCCAGCATCAGACAGCCAACTGTGGTTACTTGACCCATGAAAATGATACTGAATTTGATGTGAGTTCCTATTAAATACTAACTAATAAACCTGTGATTCTTTCTGAAAAGACAAGATTTTGAAAAGCATTTATATGGGGTATAATAGGGTACAGAGTTTTAATTTGCCAGAAGAAGAGAATATGCTTCACTCCACCTAATATGTTTATAGTCATAAGGGATAAGGATACGGTCATTGGGATAAGGACCTTAAGAAATATTCCAGCCTCTGCCTCAGTCTCATTCCATAAAATAAGACTGCTAGCTAACAAATCATAATAAACTCTTAGTACTTGAAGAGGGCTTAGAGGATATCAAATATTGTCTTTCATGGGATTCCTTATAAAATATTTTATGGATTTTTACTAGCAGAATGACAACAGTATATTTGGAGAACATTAAATATTAAAAAGAAAGTAAGGTGTCCGTGGGGCTTCCCAGGTGGCTTGATGGTGTAGAATCCATCTGCCAACGCAGAAGCCACAGAAGATGTGATTCAATCTCTGAGTGGGGAAGATTCCCCAGAGAATTGCATGGCAACCTACCCCAGTATCCTTGCCTGGAAAAATCCCATGGGCAGAGGAGCCTGTCAGACTACAGTCCATGGGGATGCAAAGATTCCGACACGACTTAGGGACTAAGCACACCACAAATGTGTGTGAGTATGAGACAGGGAGATGTCTTTCACATAATATAAGTTCAACAAACAAATGTCAATTTCTGCGACTCTTCTTCTTAACTCTTACTGAGATGAACATTCTTCTTTTAAACTTCCACTCACTGGACATGGTTCTACCTAATAACAAGAAAGGAGAACTTTGGTTTCCCATTCCACACGAGAACATTTCAGATACTTACAGGTAACTACATTTCTTTCTCTTTTATAGTTCTTTCAACATGATTTTACACCCTCACTGTACTAAATTTCCAACTCTAATGGGGTTCTTTAGTTCCTAGGATTTTTAAAGGAGAGAAGCTCCAAATTTTGTCCTCCTGGCACACAGTACAGTGAGGATAGCCTTTATTCTGTGCTGACAATCACTGTTAGCACAGCCCAGGTCTCCATTTATCATTAGAGCAGCCACATCACACCATCAACCTCATCCCAACAATTAAAGCCATTCAAACATATAGATATGTATAGATTCATTTTCTTTCTTTCTTTCTGATGGATTTTCATGAATCCCTGTTTTCCCTGTTGTGCTTTTAGTGCTTCCCTAATAGCTCAGCTGGTAAAAAAAAAAAAAAAAAGTCCTCCTGCAATGCAGGAGACCCCAGTTCAATTCCTGGGTCAGACGATACCCTGGAGAAGGGATAGGCTACCCACTCCAGTATTCTTGGTGAAGGAGTCTTTAGGCCTAGGAAAGGAAACAACAGTCTCAAATTATCTAACTTTGCGAAAAACAAAAAAGAACTTTAAGTCTGCCCTGATGCTCCAGGCCAGTTGCATCTACCTGGGACTTATCACCCCCGGCCCAAAACCTCCCACCCCCTGTTCAATTACAAATGCCATCTCAATGAAAAATTACCCAAAATGTCCTGCCTGACTAATGTTTCCCTTATCGCTTCCACAAACCTTCCTTTAAATATGAAACCTCCCTGATCCCTCTCTCGCTTACCCTGATCATTAGGCCGACTGATTCTCCTTCTTGCCTGAATAAAGGTAACCTACCTCTATTGAGGTAGTCTCTCCTTTTCTGCCTGGGCCCAAACTATACCTTACACTTGGACTTCCTTTGCGGTTCAGTTGGTAAAGAATATGCCTGCAATGCAGGAGACCTTGGTTCAGTTCCTGGGTTGGGAAGATCCCCTGGACAAAGGAAAGACTATCCACTCCAGTATTCTGGCCGGAAGAATCCCATGGACCTATAGTCCAAGGGGTCACAAAGAGTTGGACACAAATGAGTGATTTTCACTTTTACTTCTTTTAAGTACAAGAATATATATATACATATAAAAACTTCTTTTAGACTTTTTGAAAATTGCCTAAGTCCAATATGTCAAAGCATTTTAGACATCTAATTCTTATCCAGAATATGATTTAATCCAACTCTGATTTATCTAACTCTATGCTTCTTTTTAAACATTTTATATGATATCGGTAATAATCAGAATAAACAAGGCAGGGAGCGGCGAAATCTGATAGCAAGCTGTTTCACAATGTACCAGGATTTGTTCTAATCAGATATGGTGAGAGACACAGACACGGAAATGACTGTCATGAGGGAAGAGGTTATACTCACAGGTTCCTGGAAGGAGGAGGCACAGCACGCCCAGCAGGGCCACACAGGGAAGCACTCAGTATAAAAGTGAGGAGAGTACGCTGCCTCAGTCAGAAGTGAAGAGAAATCACAGGTGAGCCTTTACGAAGGACGTGCTTTGCATGAGAAGGAATGGGCTGGGCAGGGTAGACAGGGCAGACAGGGTTGAGACTGGCTCATCTGAATAATTTCCATGTGCTCTGA
Organism: Bison bison bison; assembly: GCF_000754665.1. Taxonomy (NCBI): domain Eukaryota; kingdom Metazoa; phylum Chordata; class Mammalia; order Artiodactyla; family Bovidae; genus Bison; species Bison bison. The sequence continues at coordinate 146,733 of NW_011494777.1, read as the reverse complement.
GGTAAAGGGGTGGTCTCAAATTGTCTCAGCTCAGATTGTAAAGAATCGGCCTGCAATGCAGGAGACCCAGGTTTGATACCTGGGTTGGGAAGTTCCCTTGGAGAAGGAAATGGCAACCCACTTCAGTATTCTTGCCTGGAGAATCCCATGGACAGAAGAGGCTGGCGGGCTACAGTCCATGATTCTCCAGGCAAGAATACTGAAGTGGGTTGCCTTTTCCCAAAGAATCAGACACAACTGAAAGACTAATGCACACACACAGTTCTAGGATGATTTTTTAAAGCTTTATTATTATTTTTTTAATGAGGACCATTTTTAAAGTCTTTATTAAATTTGTTACAATATTGTTTCTGTTTCATGTATTTTGGGTTTCTTGGCTGAGAGGCATGTGGGACCTTATTCCGCTGACCAGAGACCAAACCTGCAGCCCCTGCATTAGAAGCACAGAATCTTAACCATTGGACCACCAGGGAAGTCCCATCAGTCCTGGGTGACTTAAGATAGGAGCATAGTGTACCAGCCTGAAGACACCTGGTAAAGAAGGAAGGTGGGAGTGCGAGTTCTGAATTGATGGATCAGCATACAGAATATTTACTATCTCCAGTAATTAGCTAATCCTAGTAGGGGTAGTCTCCTCCCAGTCAGTCAGGCTTCAGATATCAGATCATCAAGAATACAGAAAATGGAAAAATATGGTTAACACACATGCTATTCTGCTTTATTGACTATGGCAAAGCCTTTGACTGTGTGGATCACAATAAACTGTGGAAAATTCTGAAAGAGATGGAAATAACAGACCATGTGACCTGCCTCTTGAGAAACCTGTATGCAGGTCAGGAAGCAGCAGTTAGGACAGGACATGGAACAACAGACTGGTTCTAAATAGGAAAAGGAGTATGTCAAGGCTGTATACTGTCATCCTGCTTATTTAACTTATATGCAGAGTACATCATGAGAAACACTGGGATGGATGAAGCACAAGCTAGAATCTAGATTGCGGGGAGAAATATCAATAACCTCAGATATGCAGATGGCACCACCCTTATTATGGCAGAAAGTGAAGAAGAACTAAAAAGCCTCTTGATAAAAGTGACAGAGGAGAGTGGAAAAGTTGGCTTAAAGCTCAACATTCAGAAAACTAAGGTCATGGCATCCGGTCCCATCACTTCATGGCAAACAGATGGGGAAACAGTGGAAACAGCGGCTGACTTTATTTTTCTGGGCTCCAAAATCACTGCAGATGGTGATTGCAGCCAGGAAATTAAAAGATACTTATTCCATGGAAGGAAAGTTATGACCAACCTAGACAGCATATTAAAAAGCAGAAACATTACTTGGTCAACAAAGGTCCATCTAGTCAAGGCTATGGTTTTTCCAGTGGTCATGTATGGATGTGAGAGTTGGACTATAAAGAGGGCTGAACGCAGAAGAATTGATGCTTTTGAACTGTGGCGTTGGAGAAGACTCTTGAGAGTCCCTTGGACTGCAAGGAGATCCAACCAGTCCATCCTGAGGGAAATCTGTCCTGGGTGTTCATTGGAAGGACTGATGTTAAAGCTGAAACTCCAGTATTTTGGCCACCTGATGTGAAGAGCTGACTCATTTGAAAAGCCCCTGGTGTTGGGAAAGATTGAAGGCAGGAGGAGAAGGGGATTACAGGGAATGAGTTGGTTGGATGGCATCACCGACTCAATGGACATGAGTTTGGGTAAACTCCGGGAGTTGGTGATGGACAGGGAGGCCTGGCGTGCTGCAGTTCATGGGATCACAAAGAGTCAGACACGACTGAATGACTGAACTGAACTGGACAGCAAGGAGATCAAACCTGTCAATCCTAAAGGAAATCAACCCTGAATATTCACTGGAAGGACTGATGCTGAAACTGAAGCTCCAATACTTTGGTCACCTCATGTGAAGAGCTGACTCATTGGAAAAGATCCTGATGCTGGGAAAGATTGAGAGCAGGAGGAGAAGGGGATGGCAGAGCATGAAATGGTTGAATAGCATCACCAATTCAATGGACAGGAGTTTGATCAAACCCTGGAAGATAGTGAAGGACGGGGGAGTCGCATAGTTGGACATGACTTAGTGACTGACCAACAACAATAAGCCTCCTTGAAGTAGCCACTAGGTCAACAGCAGCTTCCCTCACATGGTACTGTTCTCCACCGTCACTGTCTCCAGAACTCTCTATGAATTAGCTCTAATCTTCATTATTTCCACATAAAGTAACTATCCTTATTAAAAAATGGGCAGAAATTAAGCAGCTTGTCCAAGGTCACAACATAGCAGTGGAACTAGTCTTGTCATTCAGAGCTCATCTGACTCTGATACCTAAGCTCTTTCTTTTGTGCAGCCTCAGTCATGCACAAGCCTGGCTTAAAGTCAAATATTAAAGAAGATATTCGACATGAGTTATGTCCACTCTTTTTTTTTCCCTTTGGTTTTTAATGGGATCACATTTCGTGTTTTGCCATCAAATACAATGTTGGCAGTTGATTTCAGATAGATATTCTTTTGCAGCAAAGGGTTTAATCTTCTAAATCAAGTTTCATTAATGTGTTTGCATTTTTTTTTTTTGCAAAAAAAATTAAGAAGCATGTTGACAGTTATCAAATATTTCACAGCATCTTTTACGATTGTTAAGAGTTTTGTGCATTAGCGGTAGAGATATGGCATGTTACAATATCTCTCCTGATAATACACCAGCCTTTCAGTCTTAGGACAAACCCTACTTGGTCATGGTAGATGATTATGTGAAGATATCTTGAATTTGATTTGCTAATCATTTAAGAGTTTTGCATCAATTTTTCTCAGTGAACTCAATTATGGTCTGTTTTCGTTTCTCAATGGGTGGGAGTTTTCTTGTACATGTTGTGGCATTTGAGCTTAAGAAAATGAAATGGGTAACACTGTCATTTTCAAAGGCTTAAAATAGTTTATATAGCATGAAAATTACCTCCTCTTTGAAATTTTAATGCTAAAATTATTTGATTATGGATCTGTTTTGAAGACATTTTGGTAATTTCGTTTATATTGTTGTTCAAATCAAATGTTCTACTTTTCCTTAATTTAATTTTGGCCAGTTGATTTTTTTTCCCTAGGAAATCATCCGTTTAATGTAGTTTTAAAGTTATTTAGCATATTTTTTGTGTAATATTTCTTAGAATTAAGAAAAAAATCTCTTCTAATTTTAAAATTTAAAATTTTCACTTAAAATCTTTTGTTTTCTCTTTTCTGTCTTGATGGGGTTTGCTTTCAGGTATTTTCATTGGTATTAATTGTTGTATTTAAAGGAAAAGCTCTTGAATTTACTGAGAAACTATATTGTTTTGTTTTGAATTCATCATAAAACTCTCTTATACTTACTACATATTTTCCTCCAGTTGCTTAGGTTTGTTTTCTCAATGTCTTTCTAACATATTGACTTTACTAAATTTCTTTATTTTATTATTATTTTAATAATGAAAGCACTTAAGATTATTGCCTCTGAGAATAACTCTGGTTGCCTTGCATTAGAATAATAAGTAATGTGTTGTTTTTTTTAAATTTCTGTTATTTTCTAAATAGCCTATTATTGTAATCTCAATTTCTTTTTTGTCCTAATAGGTTTTTTAAAGAATGCTTTAAATTACCAAATTGCTGGGCTTTATTTTTGTTTATTTTTTAACCTTTGATTATTAATTTATAGTTTGTTACAATGTGACCAGGGATAACATTTTCCTGCTCAGTTCCTGATTTGAGGATCTTATTTGTGATCTACAGTCCAATCAATTTTTATAATTGTTCATTAAAGTTTGAAAATAAGAAATATGCTCTGGATGCAGTTCAGTAGATACTAGAATTAAAATTTTTTGTAATATTAAAATTGCCTGTGTATTGAAGATATATTTTAATGCTTCCTGTAACAATCCTGTTTCAATCAATTTCTCACGTATTCATTTAGCCAGCAGGAAATGGCAGCCCACTCCAGTGTTCTTGCCTGGAGAATCCCAGGGACAGGGGAGCCTGGTGGGCTGCCGTCTCTGGGGTCACACAGAGCTGGACACGAGGCGACTTAGCAGCAGCAGCAGCAGCAGCAGCAGTAAGCACCTTCTTTGTACCAGGCTCCCTTCTCAGCACTGGGGCCACAGCCTTGAAGACAATGTGAGATGACCTCTAGGGGCAGGATTCAAAGGCACACTGCCAAGAACAAATGGCTTGGTTATATGCACATATATGCATATAGATGTCTCCCCTTTTAACATAAGTTGAAACACTTCCATAAATACGGCGCTCCCAGCATGCATGGTTGTGTACTTTGATTTTTATCATTTTTCTCTTAATCTTAGTTTGAGCGCATCTCTATTTACTGTGTCTTCAGAGATATCACAGGGGAAGAAACTGGGACTCACAGACATTTTTAAATGGCTTTAATTCCCCTTAATTATTTCTGGCTTATGCTTCATAGTTTCATATATTTTAAACCCTTTAAGAAGGAAGTTTCAATTGAGCCATTTTATTTTCCCTTCCTCTCTGTATATACAGGAATCATCTTCCTCAAGTAGGTTGCTTGCCCTTCTTTAACGAATACCCGTTGAACAAACTTCAGGGCTCCATCTCTCACTCCAGCCACGGCTGCAGCAACTCATTCCAAGGAGACGTCCTCCAACCTAAACCAAGCACTCCTGTGCTGTGCTCCTCTCACTTCCCGCCCAGGTCCACTCTGGTGACCTGGGTAGCCGGTGTGGCCCTCATTCAGTCTCTACCCAGAAGCACAGGGTAGAATCCTCAAGCACTGAAGCACAAGAACTGGTGGATAACACATCTCACTTTCATTTCTAGGTTAGGCAGATATGAGACTCACCTCCAAAGGCTCCTCAAAAGGTTCACGGGATCCAGCCTACAGTCAGTTTGGGGGTCACTGACTCTATAATGCATTCTGGTAATGGCTTTCCCTCCTTCCCTGTTTCACTCCTCTGCCCCAAAGCCTGCTTCTTGGGATCCCCTCTAAACATATTACTGCACCCGAACCTTTATCTGGGACTCTACTTCCTGGGAAACCCAAGCTGCAACACCTCCCTTGCTCATATTGCTCTGCACATAGCTTTTAAATCTCTTTATGCTTTTTAAAACATCTTTCTCAGATTTTTGTTTCATTTTAACCTTTAGGCTGCCTACCATTATTCTTACAACCCGGTGCTGTTCTTCGGTATTCTCTTGATGTTTATCCTTCTCCTTCAATATTTAATAGGTGTCCTTTTAAAATACGAACTTGACTTTCAGTGACATTAGTACCGTTAGATATATATCTTTTTTTCTTTATCATTAAAAAAAATTCTGATTATATGCAATTTTTCTTGATATATATATATATTTTTTTCACCATCCTCTCTCTCTTAAGCTGTGTTATCTTTCAAGCCTCTTTCCTTAGGATCACACACCCACACACATTCTGATTATTTTTAACTTCGTGGTTCTGAAGTCATGTCTGTGACTTTCGAGGTTTTTGTGAACATCACAAGACTGCTTTTTCCAAGTGACCAGATTGCCTCAATGGTCAGAATTAAACCAGTGCAGCCATTTCTTCTTTGTGACTCTCTTTACTGCTTTAAATACACGATAAGAGCAACTCATGTCCTGGCTTTAACAGGTTGTTCCACTTTTAGAAGATTCAGATCTGCAAGGGCTGCCTGGTTGGTCAGAATATTCCATGATGTCAGTATCTTTCCCCTGAAGTTTTGCACTATGTTTAAGGTGCACTTTTAAGGTGCATTTTTATGGTGCGTTTATACGGTGGGTTTAAAGAGGCTGCAGCATTGCTCTGCCATCACAACATTTTTATCTATTTCTGCTTTTATTCCACATTCAAGTATGTGCCATCATGTTCCAACCTTAGGGTAAAGATCTCTACTGATAATGTGTATCTTGTGCTTAGGCACTCAGTCGTGTCTGACTCTTTGTGACTCCCATGGACAGCTCCTGACAGTCTCTGTCCATTGAATTCTCCAGGCAAGAATACTTGAGTGGGTTGCCTTTTCCTTCTCCAATGTGTATCTTAACATGGTCCTATTCTTCTACTATTTCTATTAGATTAGTTTTGCTGACACAAGTGTTCTCTATTACCACACTCTGTGTGTGTGTGTGTGTGTGTGTGTGTGTGTGTGTGTGTGCATGCACACTCCATCCATCAGTCCTATCCAACTCTTTGGGACTCCACAGACTGTAGCCCTCCAGGCTCCTCTGTCCGTGGGATTCTCCAAGCAAGAATATTGTAGTGGGTTGCCATTTCCTCCTCTAGGGGATCTTCCTAACCCAGGGATCAAAACCATGTCTCCTGTGTCTCCTGCATTGGCAAGTGGATTCTTTACCACTGAGCCATCTGGGAAGCCCATTACTACACTGCAGCCAGTTCAGATTTTATATAGATACACACACATATGTAAATGTGTATGTGCTAAGTGGCTTCACTGTGCCTGACTCTTTGTGACCCTATGGATTGTAGCCCACCAGGCTCCTCTGTCCATGGTTTTCCAGGTGAGAATACTGGAGCAGGTTTCCATTTCCCATGCCACTTTGTGCTGAAATATACAGCCACATTTCATTTATTGGCAATGGTTGGTGTCTGACCTAGAGACCTCTGAGGTGCACTGCTGCTGTTCCTAGCACAGTCATTATCTTCTCGTTGTTCCCAACCCCCTGCACCTCTTTTGCTTTCCATGCTGTTAATTTTGCAGCTTAATCTAGGCTTTCCTCTGCCTTTTCATAAAATGTTTATTTTTGCTATTTTGATCACAATGATAAGTGTGTTTACATATTCTTCCAGATGTTTGAGTGATGGCCTCCATCATTTCCTCGGAGAGCATCATTCTTTTATAATAAGCCATGACACAGAAAACCAATGTTTTCCTTATTATTAGTGTAATCAGAAGATTATTTCTCATATCCTCCTCCTAGTAATAATAAAAAGAACAACTGTAGTTATAAGTAATTGAGTTTCTTTGATGCACTGGGCTTAATGTTTTTTTTATGTATATTGTACCTGATTCTCATAACAACCATGAGAAGTGAGGATTCTTGGCCCTTTTCCTAGTTAAGAAGATATGAGACCTAGCAAGTGTCATACTGAGTGAAGTCAGACAGAGATGGAGAAATATCATATGACATCCTTTATATGTGGAATCTGAAAAGAAAAAATACAAATGAACTTAGTTACAAAACAGAGACTCACAGACTTAGAGAATGAAATTATGGTTCCCGGAGGGATGGGGGAGGGAAGGGATAGTTAGGGAGTTTGGCATGGACATGGACACACTGCTATATTTAAAATGGATAACCAAATAATAAATAAATAAATAAAATGGATAACCAACTAGGACCTACTGTATAGCACATGGGGGAAAAGAAGAGTAAGTTCTTGTAACTGTAAGTGGTGGATCCACTGATTACCCTAAGTTTGTCTGATTCCAAGTCTTTGGCTCTTTTCTTTACTGCAACATATTTTTTGATGATGCTTCCAAAGATTTTAAAGTCTCTTGGTTGCTATTATCACAGGGAAGATAGGAAAGAAAAAATTTTTTTAAAAAGCCCTGGTGTTTCCATCTCTCATTAGATATGCAGAGTCAATGAAGACATTTTCTTTTCTTTTAAAGTTTATTTGGCTGTAGTGGGTCTTATGCAACATGCCAGATCTTTAGTTGCAGCATGTGAGACCTAGTTCCCTAACCAGGGATTGAACTGGGCCCCCTGCACTGGGAGCTCAGACTCTTAGCCACTGGACCACCAGAGACGTCCCAGCTTGCCTGGTGGTCTGAATGTTTGGTGATACAAATGCACAAGGAAGGCATCCCACTTTGCAATTCTCAGTGTCATATGTACACTGGCCATTTCTGTGGCCATTTCTGAGCTTTATGCAGTGTGTCCTCTTGTGGGGCTTCTCTACACCAGCTCTGTTTCTCTGATAACACAAGATGCTGCCACTTCTGCAAACATCCTGTCTTACATTTCTATTGGAAAATACCCCTATCACTTAGGTAGACCTTTTGTAGTTGTTGTATTTAGTACCCAGCGATGGAGAAACAGACAGAAAAAATGCATTAAAAATGAGTTAATAATAAAAATAGCTAAACCCTATAAAAACACTTTCAAAGAGATACCTCAGAGTTAGATTCTTCCTGCCCACTAGCAAGTACTCGGGAAGATGATGCAGAGTTGTATTTTTATCAAAATGAATGTCATTATTACTTAAAATTTAATTTACCTCATGCTTCCAGGAGTCGAGAGTCTGGCATGGATGATGGCTACACTGTCAAACTGAGTCCCTGTTGAGTCGAGTAAATACAAAAACTCAAGGAATCCTGATTATTTTTGTGGTGATGACTTTAAATCAAAGGGTTTTGCATGGGATTCCAAGTTTCATGACTTACGAGCTCTGTGCTCTTCAGTGAGTTTCTTAGACTCTCTGCCTCAACTCTATTATCTTCTCCAGAGTTGTCGCCTAATTTTCATAGCTACCTTATAAGTCCACAGTCTCTTTGGACTCTCAAAGGTCAATTGTTGTTTTTATTCAGTTGCTAAGTCATGTCTGACTCTTTGTGACCCCATGGACTGCAGCATGCCAGACTTCCCTGTCCTTTACTATCTCCCAGAGCTTGCTCAAATTCATGTCCATTGAGGCAGTGATGTTATCTAACCATCTCATCCTCTGTCACCTGCTTCTCCTTTTGCCTTCAATCTTTCCCAGCATCAAGGTCTTTTCCAATGAGTCGGCTCTTCACATTAGGTGCCCAAAGCACTGGAGTTTTAGCTTCAGCATCAGTCCTTATAGTGAATATTCAAGGTCAGTTTCCTTTAGGAAACTGGTTTGACCTCCTTGCTGTTCAAGGGACTCTTAAGAGTCTTCTCCAGACCACAATTCAAAAGCATCAATTCCTCGGCTCTCAATCTTCTTTAAGGTCCAAGTCTCACATCTGCACATGATTACTGGAACAACTATAGCTTTGACTATACAGACCTTTGTTGGCAAAGTGCTGTCTCTGCTTCTTAACATGCTGTCTAGGATTGTCATGGTATTTCTTCCAAGGAGCAAGCATCTTTTAATTTCATGGCTGCAGTCAGAATCCTCAGTGATTTTGAAGCCCAAGAAAATAAAATCTGTCACTGTTTATACCTTTTCCCCATCTATTTGCCATGAAGTGATGAGCCTGGATGCCTAGTGTCATTTGTAAATTAGCGGGGATTTTTGTGGATGCTCTGAAATTTCTGTAAACTTTCTATCTTTTGCCTTACTGCTACTGTGATGAAGAGATGTTTGAAGACAAGGATTCTGTTGTCCCAGACATTGAGGTTTGTCTCTGAAATGCCTGCAAGATATAACCTTCTTTTCCTTGTTACAGCCAATTCTATAATCAATAAAGAAGTTATTCGTTTATTTTTCTTTCCAAAGAAGAGTAAATTTATACTTTTAAAGCAAAAGTATAAGAACGTATGTGAAACCAGAAAATCCAACCAAAAGAAATTTTCCCAAGGCCACATGGTGACTTAGGTGAGAAAGCTAAGGCTTAAAGCCAAGTCTTCTAGATATTAAATCCTATGTTTTTTCATCTCTACACCATTATTCCATGAGAAACATATACTTGCAAGTATATTTATTAAAATATGCAAGTGCCTTATCATGAAGCAAACAAAGTTTAAGAGAGAAGTAGGTTTAGAAGAATGCTGGAGTGAGATGTGGGGAATTCTACATGGAATTAAACACGGATACACTGCAAGTGTGATACAAACACTGAGAACTCTGAACACGAAGGTCTCAAGAGGAAAACAGCAGTATCAAAGGGGTAGAAGCTCTTTGAGGACAAAACTAAGCAACTTTACAAATTTGTCTTAGGGCGACATGGGTTCTGGAGAAGACTTTCGAGAGCCCCTTGGACTGCAAGGAGATCAACCAGGCAACCCTAATGGAAATCAATCCTGAATGCTCACTGGAAGCACTGGTGCTGAAGCTGGAACTCCAGTACTTGGCCACCTGATGCAAAGAGCTGACCCACTGGAAAAGACCCTGGTACTAGGAAAGATTGAGGGAAGGAGGAATAGGGGCAACAGAGGGTGAGATGGTGGGATGGCATCATCGACTCAATGGACATGAGTTTGGGCAAACTCCAGGAGATAGTGAAGGACAGGGAAGCCTGTTGTGTTACAGTCCATGGGGTCACAAAGAATCAGACATGACTTAGCAACTGAACACACACACACACACACACACACACACAGAGGCACATATACTCCTGGAGTTCTTCATGGGCCAAAACTGAGTACATTATCCATTATCCAGGAGAGATTTGTCTCTGTTGTTGATGCAATTACATTCCAATCTTTACATATATATATAAAACCCAGCTACCACAATTCTTAATAAATATTAATGGATGAGGAGTGGAGAGAGGACTCAAGATAGCAATGGAGTTTGGCCTTGGGATATCATGCAGAACCCACCTCTTTAGTTTAGATATCCCCAGTGGACCAGATACCAGTTTTGCTGCATTGATCCCTGTTTCATAATATAAAATTTAATTATCTCTATTATTTTACAATAAGCTTTTCTGCCTTGGGGCTTCTGGCACAGGGTACAGTTAGTAACAAATCTAATAAATAAAGAAATAAAACACTTCATTTCCTTTTCAGAAGGAAATCGTGCTTTCTCTATATGCCATGGGCTTAGGGGAATTCATTTTAGCTTTCCCTAATATACTCGTTCTTGAGCTGAGAGGAGGCTGAGGCATTGTCCAGAAGTTTCAGAAAGGCTAATCAGAGGCTCTAGGAGTTTAAGCCATGGGAACCTCCGTGCTCCTTCCTGCAGGGACCTTGGTAAAAAGTCTCATCCCACACATGCTCTCAAGGACTGTTCTTACTTTTTATGTTTTTATTACTGGATTCCCTCTCATTAACATCCTTTAGTCCAAGATGCATAGAATTAAAAGTCCTCTCCTTCATCTGCTTACATTTTGCTTACCAATTGTTTTCTTTTGAGCAAAGATTTAACTGGTAGCCAAATTCAGGTTAGCAGATAAAAAACACAGATTTTGAGAGATTAAAAAAAAAAAAAAACCTGATTGAGGATGTAACTGAAATAAAAAACTGAGCAGATCATGCATAATGGTTTAGTAAGCTGAAGAATAGATGGCACATATTTTATTATTAAGCCATCTAGACTTTGAAGAATGTGTAATAAAGGGTGCTCCATTCAAATATATACTGTAGGTCTCAGCAGCACGCATTTAATAAGCAATTTATAAGTGTGTGTTAGTTGCTCAGATCAGATCAGATCAGTCGCTCAGTTGTGTCCGACTCTTTGCGACCCCATGAATCCCAGCACGCCAGGCCTCCCTGTCCATCACCAACTCCCGGAGTTCACTGAGACTCACGTCCATCGAGTCAGTGATGCCATCCAGCCATCTCATCCTCTGTCGTCCCCTTCTCCTTCTGCCCCCAGTCCCTCCCAGCATCAGAGTCTTTTCCAAAGAGTCAACTCTTCGCATGAGGTGGCCAAAGTACTGGAGTTTCAGCTTTAGCATCAGTCCTTCCAAAGAAATCCCAGAGCTGATCTCCTTCTGAATGGACTGGTTGGATCTCCTTGCAGTCCAAGGGACTCTCAAGAGTCTTCTCCAACACCACAGTTGAAAAGCATCAATTCTTTGGTGCTCAGCTTTCTTCACAGTCCAACTCTCACATCCATACATGACCACAGGAAAAACCATAGTTGCTCAGTCATGTCCAATTCTTTGCGACCCCATGGTCTGCAACCCACCAGGCTTCTCTGTCTATGGGATTCTCCAGGCAAGAATACTGGAGTGTGTTGCCATTGCCTTCTCCAGGGGATCTTCCTGAACCAGGGATTGAACCCAGGTCTCCTGCATTTCAGACAGATCCTTTACGGTCTGAGTCACCAGGGAAGCCTCTTTTATTAAGTATAAATTATGCATAATCACCAGGTCCAGCGCTTTGAGGATACGAAAAGATCTGAGATAAACACTTTAAAGGACTAGCAAACCAGTAGTAAACACAAATGTGAGATGCAAAATTATATTACAAGGCAGAGTATAGGAACTTCTAAAAAATAAGGAAAACTTTAATGTTCTGTCAGAGTATACTGAGTCTGATAGTAAGACTGGAAAGACTGCATGGAAGAGATGATTTAGGGAAAAAAAATGCTCTACATAATACTGATATATATAATACTGATCAAAAAACAATTTCAAAAAGTATATTCAATATAATGTATAAATTTCATATTTTTAAAATTAAAAATATATTGCTTATGATATATACATGATGGAATTAGAAAGAAAGGTAGGCTTATCACAAAAATTAAGAAAAAAATATTTTTTACTCTGAGGAAAGGCAATAAGATGTAATTGTGTTTGGCACCCAGAAGTCTCTTCTAGAAAATAGGCGATAGATATGTATATTCTTTACCAGGTTGTTAGTTGATGGGCTTTGCTTGTAAATATTCTTTAAGTTGTATATAATGGTATATATGTCTTACATAAACTTCAGTATTATGATGCATTTCAAAACAAAAAAGTTAAAATGCATACTTATAATTTAATTTTTTACATAATATGGCAAAAAAGAGAAATGGCTTGCCATTGTAGAGATCAAGCTAATTTAGAGCAGGGAGATTGTATTATAATTTGATTAAGCCGTATACGATGAAATGAAACTGAATTGAAAATAATAAGGTAACCTATTAGTATTTCAGCATGTAGGGGCACTTTAACATCCGAAGTAAGTTAATGTCAACAGAGAGCTAAAAAATAAAAAGGGAGGGTGTTTCTGAGGCTTTGAGGATGGACAAACTATATTGATTAGAGGTTTTTTTGTTAAACCACAAACACCAGTTTATCGCTCTTCCATCTTCCAAAGGTCAAAGTTTTGAAAGAGTTGTCTATGTTTGGTTCTCATTTCCATGATTGAATCACATAACATGCAATCCTGAGGGCCTTCCTGTAATTCCAGGGTCTCTCTGTGTTTTTTTTGTTTGTTATTTTAAAACCACAGCCAAGCTGGAGATATGACAACAGCCAGTCATCTCCTTTTTCCAACCTTTAAACAATAGGATGAAGACATAAGTATGGTTCAAAGCAGTAGCAAGGTGAAAAGTTAGACCTTGATGCTTTAGAATCAACCAGAAGAATACTAACAGTTCTCTATTGGCTCACTCTGTTCCAGCCACAGTCACCTCCTTGCTAGCTCTCAGATACTCCAAACTCTAGCCTCAGTGCCTTTGCACATGATGCCTGGTTCTCCTCTTTCCCTAGATACTCACATAATTCACTTTCTCAATTTACACAGGTCTTGAAGAGGAACTAAAAAGCTTCTTGATGAAAGCGAAAGAGGAGAGTGAAAAAGTTGGCTTAAAGCTCAACATTCAGAAAACGAAGATCATGGCATCTGGTCCCATCACTTCATGGCAAATAGATGGGGAAACAGTGGAAACAGCGTCAGACTTTATTTTGGGGGGCTCCAAAATCACTGCAGATGGTGACTGCAGCCATGAAATTAAAAGACACTTACTCCTTGGAAGGAAAGTTATGACCAACCTAGATAGCATATTCAAAAGCAAAGACATTACTTTGCCAACAAAGGTCCGTCTAGTCAAGGCTATGGTTTTTCCTGTGGTCATGTATGGATGTGAGAGTTGGACTGTGAAGAAGGCTGAGCACTGAAGAATTGATGCTTTTGAACTGTGGTGTTGGAGAAGACTCTTGAGAGTCCCTTGGACTGCAAGGAGATCCAACCAGTCCATTCAGAAGGAGATCAGACCTGGGATTTCTTTGGAAGGACTGATGCTAAAGCTGAAACTCCAGTACTTTTGGCCACCTCATGCAAAGAGTTGACTCTTTGGAAAAGACTCTGATGCTGAGAGGGATTGGGGGCAGGAGGAGAAGGGGACGACAGAGGATGAGATGGCTGGATGGCATCACTGACTCGATGGACGTGAGTCTCAGTGAACTCCGGGAGTTGGTGATGGACAGGGAGGCCTGGCGTGCTGGGATTCATGGGGTCGCAAAGAGTCGGACACGACTGAGCGACTGAACTGACTGACTGACTGACTTACTCAATAGGTACTCATCAGAGAGACCTTCTGGAACTCACTATCTGAATGAGGACTCTATCACTTCCTGTAACTTCTTCTGACTTTTTTCCTTAGGTGACATTTTTACTATCTAATATTTCATATATTTAGGAGTGTTTTGCTATTTGACGTTCACATGCAAATGTAAACTCTATGAGAGGAGGGACATTTTCTCCATTTTCCACTTCTGGGTCTCTGGAATTTGAAACAAGTCTCTGGCACATAATAGGGTCTAATAATTATTTGCCAAATAATTGTGTTTGTGCTTGAAAGATTTCAATAGATTCAATGTCTCTTGTGCCCAGAGAGTTGGCAGCAAATCTGGCAAATGAATCCCATGAATATCCTTATTCTTACTTTCCCTGATGTCCATTAGGGCTGGACTTAATAAATAAATATAATAGCAGAGCTAAAACAAAATCTTCCTTTTTCACTTCAAGTGAGACTTATAAAGAATCCAGAATTCCTAGTTAATCTGAGAACATCGCCTAAAGCGGAAGCTTTCATCATCCTTTTAAAGTTATCCCCAAATAAATAAACAAACACAATCAATATAAAGTGAGCTTGCAAAGCATGAGTAACATCAGGATAAGGACATTCCCAGCTACCCTTCCTACCCTGCCTTCCTTTCAACAGAGTTATCCCTTTAATATAATAATACATGTACACTCTGCTATATTTTAAATGGATAACTAACAAGGACCTACCGTATAACACAGGGAACTCTGCTCAGTGTCCTGTGGCAGCCTGGATGGGAGGAGAGTTTGGAGGAGAATGGATACATGTATGTGTATGGCTGAGTCCCTTTGCTGAAACTTTCACATTGTTAATTTTCTATCCTCCAATGTAAAATAAAATGTTTTTAAAAATGCAGTAAAAGATAGGTAAGAGGTATTTTGATTTAGCTGGGCACTGTGAAGCTGTTTCAAGACTCAGATCTAATAGGAAAGACCACTCAAGGGTAGGGGCATCTGCTCAGCAGAGAGGATCTGCTGAGTGTCACTAAAAGGAAGAGAACTGGCAAGGGTGGAGAGGAGATGAGAAGATATTAGGGGGAGGGGAGAACATTCAAGGGGAATCTAAGAACCAAGATTACGGAAAGGTGAGTGAAGAACCTCCTGCTTACGGACCCACCTTTCCACCTTCAGCTCTGCGTACAGTAAAGACTCTAGGAGCTGCCCTCCTCCCGGTGCCCCATGCCTGTCTGCTCCTTCACTTCCCACCAGCATCACATATGAGCAACTGATGCATGGGGCTCATTTTCTTTGAGCTTTTATGAGCTTTTGCTTGGTGAGACCATCCCCACTGTGTTCATATTCTGTTTACCTACCATACTATGATGTGATATTGAATCGAAGAGCATTTGAAAAGCTAGATGAAAGGAAATGAAACCTCGTCCTTACCTTGAATCACAAATCAGGAGCTGAAATTAGATCCTACCTCCTGCGAAGGGAAAGAGCCTGTGTCACCCAACACACACCAGCCCCCTTGACATATCCAAAGACTCAAGTCCCTGCCCCCTGGGCTTTGGCACCAGGGGTTCCACGGCCGTACCCAGGATAAAAGTTCTGTCCCCAGCGTGCTCTCCGGCGAAGACAGCCTGCTTTTAATTAGGAGCAGGAGCCCTTGTTAGATTGTATTTTTCTTTCCCTCTTTTATTTTTTTTTCCCCCTGTGCTTGATGGCATGATGTGTGTTACATATTTAATTAAAGAGGATCTAATGAGTACTTCTAACAGCCCTGGGGTCAGAAGAGCCACTGAAGAGATTCATGCAAATGAGACGGGCTTTATTGCTTCCCCAGTGAGCATCCGTGATGTTGTCCAAAATGGCAGAGCCTGTGGGAGTCCATCAGCTTCCAACATCCACAGGAGAACCCCAGGGGAGCCAGGCAGAGAGAGGGTAGTAGAATTTGCAGGCTTGCGTCTGGGTCCAGAAATAAGTCTAAATATATAACAGGGGGATGTCTAAACTTTACAAAGAAAATGTACAAATGAGCCAGTTGGGTCAATGGCTTAGGCCCAAGAGCAACTCAAGGAGGACAAAGACTCTTAGGAACACACTTTTGGGTACAGTAAATTAAATCAGGAAAGAGCGAAGGAAGGAGAGATAAAGCAAAATCTGCTAAGGTGTTTGTACTCCATTTTATGGCAAATGGGTCATTAACTGACTTTATACGTACTTTTTTCAATGTGCTGTATTCTTATACCTCTAACAGCACCTTTGCTTTATCTGCAGACATATCTAGATCCCTATTAGACACTGCACTGACTCCTTTAGAGAGGGGACCCCTTATCTCCTGCCCCCATGGCTCCAACTAGACCTCCTCTTATATCCTTAAGGGATCCCACTGTATTATAATTGCCTATTGAGCTTCTGTCTACACTGCCTAATTGAGAGTTGATTGAGTATGAAGATTTTTTCCATATTATTTTTGTCACTCATGTTTTTATGCCTAGTGTCTAGCAAAGTGCCCAGAATATAGTATGTACTCAGTAAGTCATTACTAAGTGAATAAATAAACAAATGAATGAATCAAATATATTCAGTTTGATCTGATGCTAGTCTGAGCATAGTTATTGCATCCAAAGCAAACAAAGACAGACCACCAATTTGTCCTGAAAATATTAAAGAGTAGTTTAGGTTTTTATTGAAAGTCAGACTTGGACAAATGGCAAATGATGTTATATTGCATATTGTACCAGAAGACTTCTTTAAAACCCTCCTTGAACTAAAAATATTGATTAAGAAAACTAATGCATTGTCCATGGCTGGATCTCAGTTTTGAAAAAAAGAGTCAGCTATTAAAGACATTTCTGAAATAATTGGGGGATAGTTGCTATTAGATGATATTCATAAATCATTTTTATTGGTATGATAATAGAATTGTGTTATGTAGGAGACTGCTTTTGTGGTGACTTTTTAAAGTAGCTACAAAGTTTTTGACCTTGACCCTATGAAAAGGAGGATATCTCTGCCTCTTGCCCTTGAATATGGGTGTTTGTGCATATGTTGGCCAGCAAAGCTCAGGGTAAATGATGCTTCAAGGCTTCCAAGGCTGCTGCAGAATAGCCTAAGCAGGTTCCACCTGATTCTCCTGGAATGGCCATACCTATCTTGAGATGCTCCCCCACAGAATCCAAGACCCGTGCTGTGAGATTCCCAAACCATGTGGAAAACCATATAGGGGACGCTATTCCACAAGCCCAGCTGAAATAAGATTTGAGTCATTCCTCGGCTTATTTACAGAGGGCTTCCCTGATGGATGAGACTGTGAGGAATCTACCTGCAATTAAGGAGACCCAGGTTCGAGCTCTGGGTTAGGAAGATTCCCTGGAGAAAGGAATGTCTACCCACTCCAGTATTCTTGCCTGGAAAATCCCA
The DNA here is from genome assembly GCF_000754665.1 of Bison bison bison. NCBI lineage: Eukaryota > Metazoa > Chordata > Mammalia > Artiodactyla > Bovidae > Bison > Bison bison. The sequence goes on along the minus strand of NW_011494777.1, from coordinate 129,237 downwards.
TTGACAGAAGAGCCTGGTGGGCTACAGTCCATGAGGACACAAAGATTTGGACGCGACTGAATGACTAACACTTTCACTTTCCAGATAATTCCAACCCCTAGTCATTTGAATACTTCTTACTGAAATCCCAGATATTGTGGAGCAGGGCTAAGCCATCTCTCTGTGCATTCCTAACCCATTCCTGAATCCGTGAGTGTAATGACATGATTGCTACATTCGGCCACTAAGTTTGGAGTGCTCTGTTAAGCAGGAATAGTTAACAATTAAACAGGAGCTATCTTTGGTATTTTCTGGAGGTGCATACTAAAAACCTGAGGAATGAGATTCCATGATATCGTTAACTTACTTTTAAATGGTCCCCCCAAAGGGACTTCCCTGGTGGCTCAGACGCTAAAGCATCTGCCTACAATGAGGGAGACTGGGTTCGATCCCTGGGTCAGGAAGATCCCCTAGAGAAGGAAATGACAACACACTCCAGTACTCTCGTCTGGAAAATCCCATGGATGGAGGATCCTCGTAGGCCCCAGTTCATGGGGTTGCAAAGAGTCGGACATGACTGAGTGACTTCACTTCCAAAGTGTAGACAAAGACAGCCATAGAGATAGATTGGTCACATGCAGTACATCATCAGCAATTGTCGAACACAGATGGCGAGTAGGTGCCATTCACTGAGCGATTTTTCTATAAACTTTAACATTTGTATAACAAAATTTTATTTTAAAAGTGTTTCTTAACATCACTTTCTTTCCCCAAAGTTCCATTCCTCAGGAAAGCCTAAATGTATCACTCACATATCTGTCTGATGGCTCACAAGTCTCTTTATACAGCTGTCTTTGAATGGTCCCTGCTTCTGCCTCCTCCTTTCTCGTGGTTCCAGTGAACAACACATAAACCAGCGCCAGTAAAATCACCTATCTTTTCTGAGAGCTGCTGTTTTAGAAGGCAGAAAAGGGGATTAGGATTGTAATAACTAATACTTTAATATGGCTTCTTTCACATGAATGACATAATTTTAAAAGACTTAGAAGCTACTAAGCTTAGTAAAAAAAAAAGAAAAGATCTTCATTAAATGTAATATTTATTAGTAAAACAAGGGCAAAAGACTTCCTGCATTCAACACTGAACATTTCCCAAGCAATGCTATGGATTATTATTCTCATCAACAGAAGGCAAAGCATTTTTCTAACCCATCATAGGGCAAATCAAGCCCCAAAAAGGGACATTAAAAAAAAGCTTTGATCAGAAGTGTTTCTGCGTCTATCCAGACTGTCAACCCCAGGCTCCCTTTACTGTGTAATTCACTCTCGAAGGTCCAGTGTGAACCCCTCCCTCCTTGCCCAGCTCCTGGTCACTTCCCTGACCATCTGTCCCCTTCTCCTCTTGAAGGTCACTGCTACCCTAAAGAGGAGCACCAGAGTGAACCTTGGAACCATAATTCTGTTGTAGACAACATTTCTATCTTTGATAGTTTCTTTAAATAATCCTTCCCACCAGTCTACATGAGCAAAATCACTTTTCTCCACTTCGCTCCTTCCTATACTTCCTTTTCAATAATAATAATAGCAACAATAACCGCCAACAATATGAAGGCTAATTTTATTCAATGGTTGCTACACAGTGTCTTTCTATTACTCTCATTTTTAAGAGATAAAATATATATCTTTTAAAAAAATTTATTGAAATACAGCTTACTTACAATGTTGTGTTAGTTTTACACTACTCTTATTATTTCACTTAATCTTCACAGCAGTCCCATGGAGTAGATACCATCATTATTGCGATTTTAGAGATGAGAACACCGAGGCAGGGGATGGGCGAGTAGCTCACCCAGGACCACTGAGTTAGAAATGGACGGAACTAATATAGAAACCAGGGGTTTGACCAAGAACCCCTGCAGTAACCATCATGCATTCTTGTGTCCCCTAGAAGACTTCCAACAAGCTCCATTTCTATACTCCACTACCCCTAGCAACCAAAACCAGAAGGAGCTGCTTGTGCACACTGCAGCCTCCAAACCAGCATCCCCTCACCATGCGGAGAAGCCTGCTCGTCCTGGAAGCCCACACCCTACTGTCCTCATTACCGGTATAGCGCTAGGACACCCAGGGGTTCCTTGACTTCAATACATGGACACCATTATACTTCTGCTATTGCCCCCTGATCCTATATATCATGTTCATGCTGATGATCTTCTAACCTTAGGATCTTCAGAGACCAGCTAATCTTCTTAACATCTTACAGTCATGCGTTACTGTCATGCACAACTGACTCTTCCACCTCTAGGGTTTTGAACTTGAAACAGTTCCTTTCTGATTCCTCCATCTTTATCTTCTATTTCCTTTCAGCCTTTGCTTCTACTAAAGCAGCTCTCTGTCTCAGCCCTAGGTCCCAGTAAGCAAGCCATTCCTTGTTCCCCTGTAATTCAAAGCTCCATCGCTCACCTCTCTTCCTAATCACCTGTGTTATGCTGAGTCATTGCACCACCACAGACACCTTGTCCTCCTTGTCTTGTTTCTCCTTGACAGTTCTCAACTGTGGGAAACTACCCTCTGCTTTTTCCATTTGTCCTAAATATGAAATACAACCGCTGGGCTTCATAAAAACATGTTTGATCTTTTAAAACCACCAATAATTTTAATTCAAGCCAGCTGTCCTTTCCTTCTCATCTGAAATCTCATCACCTACTTATATTGATATCAAGTCCACATCTCATTTCCCCTGGAAGATGCCTGGATCTCTATTTCCAGACCTACCCAATCCACCCTTGCTCCAGCAGATGACCCTGAGAATGTGGATATAATCTGCAAAGAGTCTAGAATGCCTTTCTTGGCTCACCCTCTCAATTAACCCTCTTACAACAGAAGAAACCCCCATTGCTTCTTCTTAATACCAAGCTCACTACTTGGATTCCTTTCCCACCACTCACTCCTTTCTCAAAGATCTCACTCTACCAAAAGTCTCCTCAGTCCTCACCTTCTGTCTCATAGCTTCAGTTAGTCTCTCTTCTCTGCCTATTTCTGCTCTATTTACAAACATATCTCTATTTCTTCTCAACCACAATATAAAACATATTTCTGCTCTCTTGCTAACCTACCTTTCACTACCTTTAAAAGTATCCTATTTCCTCAGTAGAGTCCCTTGCCCCCTCCCACTCCTCAATCCTCAGCAAGGACATTTGCCTTGAAAAAGCAAGAGAGTTCCAGAAAAACATCTATTTCTGCTTTATTGACTATGCCAAAGCCTTTGACTGTGTGGATCACAATCAACTGTGGAAAATTCTTCAAGAGATGGGAATACCAGACCACCTGACCTGCCTCTTGAGAAACCTGTATGCAGGTCAGGAAGCAACAGTTAGAACTGGACATGGAACAACAGACTGGTTCCAAAT
>NW_011494777.1:117243-125749 GCF_000754665.1 Bison bison bison | reverse complement strand
GCCTCTTGATGAAAGTGAAAGAGGAGAGTGAAAAAGTTGGCTTAAAGCTCAACATTCAGAAAATGAAGATCATGGCATCTGGTCCCATCACTTCATGGGAAATAGATGGGGAAACAGTGGAAACAGTGTCAGACTTTATTTTCAGATCAGATTAGATCAGATCAGTCGCTCAGTCGTGTCCGACTCCCTGAAACCCCATGAATCGCAGCACGCCAGGCCTCCCTGTCCATCACCAACTCCCGGAGTTCACTGAGACTCACGTCCATCGAGTCAGTGATGCCATCCAGCCATCTCATCCTCTGTTGTCTCCTTCTCCTCCTGCCTCCAATCCCTCCCAGCATCAGAGTCTTTTCCAATGAGTCAACTCTTCGCATGAGGTGGCCAAAGTACTGGAGTTTCAGCTTTAGCATCATTCCTTCCAAAGAAATCTGGGGGGCTCCAAAATCACTGTAGATGGTGATTGATGCCATGAAATTAAAAGATACTTACTCCTTGGAAGGAAAGTTATGACCAACTTAGATATTCAAAAGCAGAGACATTACTTTGCCAACAAAGGTTCGTCTAGTCAAGGCTGTGGTTTTCCCAGTGGTCATGTATGGATGTGAGAGTTGGACTGTGAAGAAGGATGAGTGCTGAAGAATTGATGCTTTTGAACTGTGGTGTTGGAGAAGACTCTTGAGAGTCCCTTGGACTGCAAGGAGATCCAACCAGTCCATTCTAAAGGAGATCAGCCCTGGGTGTTCTTTGGAAGGACTGATGCTAAAGCTGAAACTCCAATACTTTGGTCACCTCATGCAAAGAGTTGACTCATTGGAAAAGACCCTGATACTGGGAGGGATTGGGGGCAGGAGGAGAAGGGGATGACAGAGGATGAGATGGCTGGATGGCATCACTGACTAGATGGATGTGAATCTGAGTGAACTACGGGAGTTGGTGATGGACAGGGAGGCCTGGCGTGCTGCGATTCAGGGGGTCACAAAGAGTCAGACACGACTGAACGACTGAACTGAACTGATTAACCATCTCTCCACTAATTAAACCTTTGCAAGATGGCTTTTCCTCACCGGTGTCTCAAAATGCTTTTCCCGAGGATGCTGGTAATCTCTAAATCACTAAAGCCACTGAGTGTTTCTTAGTCCTCATTTGCTGAATTCCCTAAAGAATCGGAAATCTTCAATTATCTTCTATATCATGAAATTCTACCCCATCTGGATTTCCCTGTTCCCTTTCTTCTCTCTCTTTCCTGGTTCTCAGGTCGTATCTTTTATCACCTTGTTCCATAAGTTTCCTTCCCTTTCCCAAGATCCTTTAAGTGTCAATTATATGTAAAGTTATATATCTTCAGTCCCTGCCTATTTTCTGCTGATCTCCAGTCAGGAATTTCCAAATGTTCCCAGATGAGTCTATAAATTGCATAGACCTAATTTCAGAACCAACACATAAAGTTGAACAGCCAGAGTGAGCATCTTACCACAACTAGCCTGTCCCTGTTTGATGCCAAGTCCACATCCACTAACTTGGCCAAGTGCCTCAGCACTCCCATCTCTTGCTGAATTAGGTCACAGATCTTCTGACTGGACAGCAACAGTCCACACAATGCAGCTCTCATCATGGCAGCTGCTGCACAAGAGCCTTTAAAGGCTCCCTATGGCCATTGAATCACATTCAACCTGTTTGACCTGGCGGTCAAGTTGACCCATGCTCTTACACATCCTAATTTTTCAGCATTTGCTCTTTTCCTGTTATAGATTTATTCATTCATCTGTTAGGCCAACCTGTGAAGAGTTTAAGTTCTTTTAATATGAGCATGCCATCAATACATTCGTGAAACAATTGTGTACCTTACCATGCCTCTAAATACTCTCCAGGAGAACTTAATGATGAAAAGCAAGGGCTTTGTGGTCCTATTAAGGCACCTCAGAATCCTAAATCTGCCCATCTGGGAGCTGTTTTTCCTAGACAAATCACATAATTTCTCTAAGTTCTGATGTTATCACTGTTAAAATGTGCATTTTAAGAATCAAATGAAATAATGCAGGCAAAGGCTTTCAAGAGTACCTAGCACATACTGCTGCTAAGTCGCATCAGTCGTGTCCGACTCTGTGCGACCCCATAGACGGCATCCCACCAGGCTCCCCTGTCCCTGGGATTCTCCAGGCAAGAACACTGGAGTGGGTTGCCATTGCCTTCTCCAATGCATGAAAGTGAAAAGTGAAAGTGAAGTTGCTCAGTCCTATCTGACTCTTAGCGACCCCATGGACTGCAGCCTACCAGGCTCCTCCATCCATGGGATTTTCCAGGCAAGAGTACTGGAGCGGGGTGCCATTGCCTTCTCCGACCTAGCACATAGATGACATTTTAAGTGCTTCCTATTTTTATTTTATCACACTCTTTTATAATGATGGGTCTCTACTTCAATCAGGGGCCCATCAGAAGAACCTTTATTCCAAGCCCACTTCATAAACAAGCAGTGCTTTTGTATAACAAAGAATTGGGACCACATCAGGCAGAGTCCTCAAGTCCTCAGTTAGAAGAATCTGATGGAGCGATTTAGGTAAGCTCTCGCTTTCCTGGAGTCCTCTTAAAACTATCCAAATCAACTGAAACTAGACAATGAGTACTTGGGTTTTCTTAAAAATTTTTGACTGCGCTGGGTCACTGTTGCTGCAAGAGGGCTTTCTCTAGTTGCAGCAATCAGGAGCGTTCTCTGGTTGCAGTGTGCAGGCTTCTCATTGCAGTGGCCTCTCTCATTGTAGAGCATGGGCTCTAGAGTCATGGGCTCAATAGTCTCCACTCTTGGGCTCTTGAGCATGGCCTCAGTACTGATGCAGGGGTCTAGTTACTCAAGAGCATGTGGAATCTTCCCGGACCAGGGATCAAACCCGTGTCCCCTGCATTGGCAGGCAGATTCTTAACCACTGGACCACCAGGAAAGTCCATCACTTGGATTTCCAGTGCAGCCAAACAGAAGTCCAAGAACTCATTTACTAACTGGAGGTTCCTTCCTTTGTTTTCTTGGCTCTGATTCTCTGACCCATAAACCAGCTGACCAGGTTCTTTCTGAACTTGTAGTAAAATACCCGGGTTTGGTTCTGAATCTACTAGGGAGTCTCTCTGTGACCAGGGTAAAGTACTACATTTTCTGGGCTTTTGCTTTCTCAACCTCAAAATAAAATAAGAAATCCCTCAGAATGCACACATTACACAGAATGGCACACATTACAAGCTCAATTGGGGCTTCCCAAGGTGCTACTAGTGGTAAAGAACCCCCCTGCCAATGCAAGAGCCACAAGAGAGGAGGGTTCAATCCCAGCATCAGGAAGATCCACTGGAGGAGGGCCTGACAACCCACTCCAGTATTCTTGCCTGGAGAATCCCATGGACAGAGGAGTGTGGCAGGCTACAGTTTATAGGGTCACAGAGTTGGATGTGACCAAAGTAACTTAGCATCCAAGAACATGCTCAGTTAATAATTTGTTAAATGAATAAGTGAATACATGAATGAATAGCAATGAGTCATTAGGTGCAGTCACACTTTGAAAAATGAAATAATGAATTCAATTTACATAACAAATTGTTAAGTAGCAAATGATGAGTACCTCAATCGTCTAGACTCAAAGCATTAAGAACCTTCCCCATACAGTGGGCTCTCCATATCCACGGTTCTGCATTCGGAGCTGCAACCAACCACGGATACAGAGGGCCAGCTGTATTAAGGCATTTTATATAAGAGATTTGAGCATCCCCGGCTTTTAGTAAATGCAGGGAATTCTTGGAAACATTCCCCCTGAGGACACAGAGGAACAACTGTATTCCTCTAACTCCTCCACTCCTGCCCAGCCCCCAGCCCCTCCTAGAAGCTGTCCCCAGATTCTAGAATAGCAATATGCCTTAGTAAAAGCACCACAGCCTTCCCATCCAGCAGCTCTCTGTGTATTGCTAGCACTCGGGCAGCTAACTAAATATCAATATTTCTCCAGGATGTCGGTTACCAGTTCCTTTTAGCAGCAGATGAGGTCAGAGCCATGAGGCTCCTGGCGTCTGTCCTGGTCTGTCCGCTCTCCAGGTGACCCCAGCCCGCCGGCAGCCCCAGAGCACCTCCCTTGCACGCGAGCCCTGGAGTTCAGTCCCACTGGCTCACAGGTCTCAGCCCTCTCAGCTGGGAAGCAGTGACTGAGGTATAAACCTTGGCACCACAAACCCCACAGCCATAAATTTCACTTACATCCAGTAAAACACAGGCATCCAATTAAACCCATAATCCTATAAACTTGCCAGCAATCAAGATCACAGTTAAAAATGAAGATGGACAGGTGCACTCAATCAATACCACCGAGGTTACAGCCTGCAGTTTGTAGGCTGTTCCTACATGGGCTCTTCGTCTGTTCTGGCTGCTGTTTGTTTTCTGCCTGGGTAGCAATAACAAATGTTCTTGCTTACTCTTCCATTAAGCTGTCCTGGGCACCCGAGCGGGGCTGAACCCTGAGGCTGACCGGATGTGGGACACGCAGGATCAGAGAAGTCCCTTCCCGAGTGTAGCCCCATGCTCTGGTTGCCCCACGTCCCCACCTGGATGCTTCCTCTCTGGCCAGACCATAATTTTAGCCTCTAGTGCCTGAAAAGTGGCCCAGAGACCCTGGGGGTTTCCTCAGCCTGGAGTGTGACCTCTGCTTCAAGCACCTCTGCTGACCTTTGCATCATTCCAGTGAACCTCTGACTGCCACTACTGGCTGCTTTTCCCAATCCCCCCTTTCTCCCCGCCCCCCACCTCCACGAGGGAGTTCCAGTCTGTTGGGTTGCTATGGTTATCCCATGTACAGGGGATTTGGTTTAAAGATGAACACGTTTGTTGTTATTTAGTTGCTTCAGTTGTGTCCAACTCTTTGCGACCCCATGGACTGTAGCCCACCAGCCTCCTCTGTCCATGGGATTCTCCAGGCAAGAACACTGGAGTGGGTTGCCATTTTCTCCTCCAGGGGATCTTCCTGAGCCAGAGATCAAATCCATATCTCTTGCACTGCAGGCAGATTCTTTACCACTGAGCCACCAGGGAAAGCCTCAACTATGAATTAAGATCTCCCAAAGCTTTCCTTGCCCCTTTGGTCAACTGAAATAAAGACTCGAAATGGGAAACTTAAATGATCAATGAGGAAAATGCATCTAAGCAACAATATCTGCTGCTGCTGCTGAGTCACTTCAGTCGTGTCCAACTCTGTGTGACCCCATGGACTGCAGCCTACCAGGCTTCTCCGTCCATGGGATTCTCCAGGCAAGAACACTGGAGTGGGTTGCCATTTCCTTCTCCAATGCATGAGAGTGGAAAATGAAAGTGAAGTTGCTCAGTCCTGTCTGACTCTTAGCGACCCCATGGACTGCAGCCTACCAGGCTCGTCCATCCATGGGATTTTCCAGGCAAGAGTGCTGGAGTGGGGTGCCATTGCCTTCTCCCCGCAACAATACCTAGGGCCAGTCATTTGTTTGAATCAAAAGAGTTTTTGGTGACAAATGACACTTTTTTCCTCTGCAAATTCCTAATGGAGTCTCTAGTTGGCCCTTCTGGCTATTAGCGTCTCTGATGTGCATGGCTGCTGTTGGCTCAGGTACCAGGGACTGGCATTTGCCAAGTCTTGTTCATTATCCCGGGGACATGAGTCATTACAACATACAGGAGAAATGCTTCTGGCAGCAAGCACGTCTGATCCCCGCAAGTAACAACATCAGGGCGACAGGAAGGCTTTGGAAGAAATTCAGGTCTATTTCTCACATAAGCATCTATTTTCCCTTGTCCAGGTATAACGCAGCTATTGAAATTGGAGGAAAGAGGTGCATTGGTAACATTAGGAGGATTATTAAGAACACCCAACCTTGTAGAAATGTTCTTTCCTTAAGAATCACTTAACTCACATTTTATATATAGATAGATAGATAGAGTGATAGATAGATATAAATATAGATATAGATGTGGGCTTACCAGGTGGCACAGTAGTAAAGAACCCATCTTCCAATACAGGAGACTCAAGAGATGTGGGTTTGATTCCTAGATAGGGAAGTGCCAAATGCCATAGCTGGGACTGTACCATCCCTGATGGGTTTGGACTGACTTGACACCAAAGACAACAGGTCTGCCTGCTATTTGTAACGTGGGCAAAGCAGACATTATCCTGCAGTGTCTACCCGGGAAGGGTGGTGGGGCAGCTCTTTCCTCTGCTGCCTCTCCAAACCTGGGGACAGGGATAAACTCCACGAAAAGGGTAGGCTTCAGCTAGTGGGGATAATCTCCTGCAGACACTGGTGGATGTGAAATACACACACACACACACACACACACACACACTTTGTCATTAAAATAACTATTTTTCTAAGCTGCTAATAGGATTATTCAAAATGTTTAAAGCAAAATCCCAAAGCCTGTTATTGGTTTGCAAAAGAAACTAAGTCTTTTCTTTATTTTTTTAATCTTTCTATGAATGCTGATTCTGAGTCAGGCAAATGAATGGGCACCGATCTTATGGGCTGTTCCTGTCACTCAACACACAGGGATTTTCTGAGTCCATTTCACCAGTTCTGAGTCCTCAGGGCCACTGGTCCCTCCATTTACCCACCCTCATTGCCTCCTACCACCCTTCTCTGCATGAGAGAAAAAACACAGAATTCATCAAAGCTGGCTTGGCAACCTTCCTCAAGGAACCAGACAGATGGGCAGAAGCAGACAGTAATGGCATCTTCCACTCAGCACTCAGGTACTCATCTTGGTCAGGAGAACCAGTGATTTCTGAGGGTTCTTTCGTAAGTGCTCTCAAGTCACTTCAAGTTGGTATGTTTTCTCCTTGCAATTAGATTCGAAGGAATGTGAGGACAAAGGCAGCTTTCTGTTTCTTTATTCTGGGTTCCTGTGTCTCTCTTTCTCTCCCATTCTCCATCACCACCACACCTCGAGAGAGCCCCATGCCTGGGCTTATACATCATACATCATGCTGACGGATGAGGGGACAAGGACCCAAGAGAGAAGTCAGCCTTAGCAAAGAGAACTGCTTCTGTCTGAGGAAGCAGCCATAGGACTGAGTAAATGATAGGGCTCATCTTTTTGACAAAGATACCCAGGCAGATAAAGACTGAGGGGGGAGATGCATAAAGGTGCAATATCCAGAGCAGACAAACACTTGTAAACATAGGTTCGCAGGATGCTTATAGAAGCTTTACAGGATGTTTATGGAATGTAACACAGAGCTTCTCTCCAGACCGATGAAATAGCTCCTGTATGCTCTTGCTGCCAATTGGTCTACTCACCTCTTTTTTCTTCCCATCTCCACTTTCTTTCTCGCCTATGCATCCTATGCCATGGCCACATACTAATACTGAGTTATTATTTAGATTCCAAGTCGTATTGGACTCTTTGGGATCCCATGGACTATAACCGGCCAGGCTCCTCTGTCCATGGGATTCTCCAGGCAAGAATACTGGGGTGGGTTGCCATTTCCTTCTCCAGGGGATCTTCCCAACCCAGGGATCAAACTCAAGTTTCCTGCATTGGCAAGTGGATTCTTTACTACTGAGCCACCAGAGAAGCCCACTATTACTGAGGCTGGACTTAAACATTGTCTCCTTTTTAAAGCCTTCCCCGATTATGAACTTCCCCACCCTCACCTCAAACACTCTCACTCACGCTCACACCATCTTCCCCAAATCAGGGTCCCAGTGGCACCTTGAAGTTAGAGCTACTTGCTCTTCAGTATAATTAGTTTATGATTCATCGTTCAAATTTCTGGTGCTAAGAACATACATACACTCAATGAATATCTCAGATATGGAAGAGCAAATGACTGGGTGACTCAGACAGGTGAACGCCATTCCCTCTTCCGCCAAGTTATATCTTCACTTGTCATCATTCTTCCATACATTTCTACCCTAAATACAAACTGCTGAAACCAGACTTTTCTCATCCTTCAGCCTACCTGAAACTCAGGCTTTGTAAACAATGGTAGGAAGTTACAGTGTAACAACATGATATTTATTTGTAGACTATCATTTCCTCCTATATCCTCACTTTAGAGCTACCACACACATACATCAGTCGCTCAGTCGTGTCCGACTCTTTGCGACTCCATGAATCGCAGCACGCCAGACCTCCCTGTCCATCACCAACTCCTGGAGTTCACTCAGACTCACGTCCATCGAGTCAGTGATGCCATCCAGCTATCTCATCCTCTGTTGCCCCCTTCTCCTCCTGCCCCCAATCCCTCCCAGCATCAGAATCTTTTCCAATGAGTCAACTCTTCCCATGAGGTGGCCAAAGTACTGGAGTTTCAGCTTCAGCATCATTCCTTCCAAAGAAATCTCAGGGCTGATCTCCTTAAGAATGGACTGGTTGGATCTCCTTGCAGTCCAAGGGACTCTCAAGAGTCTTCTCCAACACCACAGTTCAAAAGCATCAATTCTTCGGCGCTCAGCCTTCTTCATAGTCCAACTCTCATATCCATACATGACCACAGGAAAAACCATAGCCTTG
>NW_011494777.1:108473-116492 GCF_000754665.1 Bison bison bison | reverse complement strand
AACATCAGGAAGTTCACGGTTCACATATTGCTGAAGTCTGGCTTGGAAAATTTTGAGCATTACTTTACTAGCATGTGAGATGAGTGCAATTGTGCGGTAGTTTGAGCATTCTTTGGCATTGCCTTTCTTTGGGATTGGAATGAAAACTGACCTTTTCCAGTCCTGTGGCCACTGCTGAGTTTTCCAAATTTGCTGGCATATTGACTGCAGCACTTTCACAGCATCATCTTTCAGGATTTGGAATAGCTCAACTGGAATTTCATCACCTCCTTTAGCTTTGTTCGTAGTGATGCTTTCTAAGGCCCACTTGACTTCACATTCCAGGATGTCTGGCTCTAGGTCAGTGATCACACCATCATGATTATCTGGGTCATGAAGATCTTTTTTGTACAGTTCTTCTGTGTATTCCTGCCGCCTCTTCTTAATATCTTCTGCTTCTGTTAGGTCCATACCATTTCTGTCCTTTATCGAGCCCATCTTTGCATGAAATGTTCCTTTGGTATCTCTGATTTTCTTGAAGAGATCCCTAGTCTTTCCCATTCTGTTGTTTTCCTCTATTTCTTTGGATTGATCACTGAAGAAGGCTTTCTTATCTCTTCTTGCTATTCTTTGGAACTCTGCATTCACATGTTTATTCTTTCCTTTTCTCCTTTGCTTTTCACTTCTCTTCTTTTCACAGCTATTTGTAAGGCCTCCCCAGACAGCCGTTTTGCTTTTTTGCATTTCTTTTCCATGGAGATGGTCTTGATCCCTGTCTCCTGTACAATGTCACTAACCTCATTCCATAGTTCATCAGGCACTGTATCTATCAGATCTAGGCCCTTAAATCTCTTTCTCACTTCCACTGTATAGTCATAAGAGATTTGATTTGTTAGAGCTATAGGCTATAACAAACACTAGAACCATAGAGTTGCAGTGGACCTAGCTGCCTGGTGAAGCCCTCCATGGATCATATTTGGAGAGCCAGGTTATTTGCCTGAGAGATATGGGAGGAATAATTAATATTATGGGGAAAGAGACAATTAGCATAATAAGGTCCTTAAAATGAAAGTGGAAACTATCACTGCTCCACAGTCCCGCAAAGCAATCAGGGTGTCCCGAAGTGAGAGACTGGCAATGATAATAAAAGAAATTGAACCTTGCTTTTGTAGCTTCCCTGAGTGTGGACTTCAGTCTCATCTGGATCTGGGAAAGACCCTGAGCTTGTCTGCTGCACTCAGATGCCTGCATTCTTGGAGCTGGGAGCCACTGAAAGAAAGAGGTGGTAGAAATTCTATGAGAGGTAGGAAGCAGTAAAATGCTAAGAGTGGAAATTGGAAGCATGGTCAGTGAAAATTCCTTGGCTAAAAAATATTTGGGAGGGTTCCAAGGGAAGCTATTTGGTTTTGAAAATTATTTTTTTTCCACAAAAAATGTTGATCAGGGATCTTTCTTTCTACTGGAAAATAGAAACCATGAAGTCTTTCATCCTCCGAGCATCAAATCTACCAAGGTTGCCCTTCATTTATTTTTCCCTCTCCTTTCACAAAGGGATATTCCAGCCATTCATTCACTCAAATGGAAAAAAAAAAAAAAAAGAGTTATCTTTGAATCTTCCTGTTCCTCCATCCTCCTCAGTTGATGGAGCAGCAAATTCACACTATCTCTTAAATGTTTCCACATGTTCCCTCTCCCCACCATAACCCTCACCAGGCCAGTGTGTCCCTCTTACCAGGACTAAAGCAATAACTTCCCCAGCCGTGTCTAGTTTTCTACCCCAAACTCCTCAACTTGTTCTCCACACAGGTTGGGTTCGTCAACCTGTTCGTCCACTTTCAATTTGTATAATGTCCTGAAGCTGCTTAAAACCCTCAAGTTAGGGACTTCCCTGGTGGTCCATTCTGCTCTCCCAGTGCAGAGGGTCCAGGTTCAATCCCTGGTTGGGGAACTAGATCCCACACGCTGCAATGAATATCAAAGATCTTGCGTGCTGCAACTATTCATAAAACCCAGCACAGCCAAATAAATACATCTTTTTTTGACAACTCAGATTACTTCCTGTTCCACTTAGAACAAAGCCCGAACTCCTTACAGTGGTCTTCTATGTTCTATAGGATTTGGCCCTCACTCCTCTATTCAGCTTCTGGCCACACCTTTCCTTGTTTACTAGCCTATAGGCACCAGACAATTGAACTATTTATGGGTCTGCTGCTAAGTCGCTTCAGTCATGTCCGACTGACCCCATAGATGGCAGCCCACCAGGCTCCCCCGTCCCTGGGATTCTCCAGGCAAGAACACTGGAGTGGGTTGCCATTTCCTTCTCCAATGCATGAAAGTGAAAAGTGAAAGTGAAGTCGCTCAGTTGTGTCCGACTCCTAGCGACACCATGGACTGCAGCCTACCAGGCTCCTCCGGCCATGGGATTTTCCAGGCAAGAGTACTGGAGTGGGGTGCCATTGCCTTCTCCGTTTATGGGTCTAGAAAATACCATACCTTTTTATTCTTTTACTTATGGTTGAAATGCTCTCCCTTGCTAATTCTTATCCTTCCCTGAATGCTTCTCTGTCTAAAGTAGACCTTTTTCAAAATCCTCTCCCTTTTTGTCCCCTTATTGATACTCATAAACTTTACACAGCTTGCAACAATTTAATACAAGTGTTTATTTACCTGTTCTTGGGTCACCTCCTAGAATATAAGATCCATGAAGGCAGGCACCCTCTGAGACAGTTTTGTTCACCAGGTTGCTCTGGGGATTCACTGTCATGTCTCAAACATAGTAGGCTTTTGGTTAGTTGGGTAGACTCTAGCGATTCAAATGAACTTAAAAATTAAAAGGACAGTGGTCTAATTGTAAAGAAATGCACTTTTATGACTTTCAGGACATAGAACGTGTTCCTGACAAGGCCTAATTTATTGAACGGATAAGACTCATTTGTAGCTGGCAGCATCTATTTGTACCCATCTGCATCCCAGTAATTAATGCCAAGTTCTTAGAAGCAGTCTGTTCCCTTAAGGAGGCAGAATCTGTGTTTAAATTTGATAGAAGTGGCCTGGGTAATAGAGAACTTGACTATAGTGTCTTGAATTGTTCTCTGGTTTTTCCACATTTGAGAGTCTTTTCAAACCAAATGTAAGTCACTTAACAAGGAGGATTCCGCCTTATGTTTCCTCTCTTTATTAAAATCCGAAGAACTGCAAACTTTTCTTTCAGTTAATTCTAAACACAGAAGACATCCTTCATGCATGAGATAAGAGGTGTGTGTGTGTCTGTGTATGTGATTGTTTTTAGCCGGCAGTGAATAGTGTGTTAGAATCGCATATCACCTTTTAATTCAGATGAAGAGGATATTACTGCCATGCTTCCCTCTTATTGTCTGTTGCTATTCAGAATATAATTGAAAAGAAAATATGAATTAATTCCATATAAATAGGCAAACATAAGAATTCCACAAAGGGAGGAGACAAGGCCTGTCCTGTTCATTGTTGATTTACCAGTTAACACAAAGCACCATGTCTGCCACAATATAAATGCTCAATACGGCCTGAATTAAAACAATTTCTGTAGGTTCGGGTTATTTCCATAGACTATTTCTTCTGTATCTTCTTCCTGGTCCATATTTCATAGGGCTGATGGCAGTTATCTGCCAGCAAACACTGGCTGATTTTCCTTTACAGCTTAGACTGCCCCCCAGTTCCTCCAGCTAAGCTCTTTTTGGAAAATAATACCTTCCCAGCAGTTTCAGTGGCCACGTAGTTTATCTGTGGGCAGTTTTTAAAAACAGCCAAAACAAACAAGAGCTCTGAGACCCCAAAATACTGTGCAGCTCGTAGGGGCTTTCACAGCTCTGAGCCCTGCAGGGTCCTTGGGGAAGGAAACTTGGCCATCTCAGTTCCCTCTGGCACTTCCAGAGTTAATGCTTCAAGCATTTATCCCTGTACCTTTTCTGTTCTCAGATAACTCAGAAATGGTTGGATTAAGAATGTCAAACGTGGCCTTTAGGTAATCCTCAGTGCAGAAGGCCGCAGAGTTAAATTTGAAGGGAAAAATGGTTAAAAGATAAAGAAGTTCTGAAGCAGCAGGAGGGGCCGACACTTCTTATTTTAGGGAACATGGAAATATTTTCAGAACCATTTTCATCAATCAGGTGCCTGGGTATTTTCTGCGTATTTACCACATCCTGCCCGGTGCGGGCTGAAAGTAATAATGAAAGCGTTAGCCACTTAGACTGGTCTGACTCTTTACGACCCCGTGGACTGTGGCCCACCAGGCCCCTCTGTCCAAGGAATTCTCCAGGCAAAAATCCTGAAGTGGTAGCCATTCCCTTCTCCAGGAGATCTTCCCAACCCAGGGGTTGAACCCAGGTCTCCTGCACTGCAGGTGAATTCTTTACCATCTGAGCCACCAGGTGTGGGCAGCAGGAAGGCAAATACAAAGGGAAATCTGGAAGACCCTTCCACGTGTGGAATCTCACAGCTGGGGGCCTCTCTGTGTTTTCAGCTCCTACTCTTTGTTTGACCCATCTGGGCTCAGATCCTGTTCCTGCCACTTGCAGGCTGTGAGAAACTGGATAAATTACTTATCCTCTTGAAATCTGTTTCTCAACTGTCAAGTGGAGGTGTTAACAGTGTCTGTCTTACAGAGCAGTTGTTATGAGTTTGCCCATAACAATACTTCCCACGGGCATGGTACACGGTCACTGCTGCCTGAACATCATCCCTCTCCTTTTCATCATCATCTTCATCTTCATCCTTTAAAACTCTCATCCCTTTTTTCCCTCCTCTCAGCATCACTGGGTGGCAGATCAGGACCCACCATTCTCCCATGACAATAATGTGAGGGCCCACCCCCAACTGCCCTTCCCTCCCCGCACTGATGTGAGTTCCCACCAGCTATTGCCTGAATTAGACACTAGCTCAGAAGCTGGCCAATGGCCTCCAGAACATCTCCACTCCAAATTCCTCCTACTCACCCCTTTCTTTTTCAAACTGACTCTGGTCACTCTGCTCACTGAATCCTTAGCGCTGTGGCCACTTTGGGTGGCTCACTGCCCCCACACGTAGCTTCTACCCATCACTAGCTCCTTGAGTAGCCCTTTTAAACTTCCTAGTTTGGCCCCTGTCCCATTTCTGTTTCATCTATGTAAATTCAGCTTAATGCCACTTTCTCCATGAAGCTTTCCCTGACTTTTAACTCCCATATCTAATCCTGAATTTCTCTAACATTTTATAGCCTATTTATCTCTTTCAGGAGCACGGTAAATCAGATACTACTATATTAACATATTATCTATATGGGAGAGCAAACGAGCCTTGGCTCTATCTATGTGACTTTGGGGAAATGACTGAAAGTCCCTGGGACTCAGTAGAATACACATAAAATGGAAGTAATTGTATACACCTTGACTGGTCATATAAATAAGCAAATCTAAAAGGAGTCATGGTAACACAGTGCCAAGTTCATTATAGGCATTTAATAAACAGCAGGTGCACGGACCTGAGTTTGTGCATGTCTGGAAACCCTTCAAGGACAGGACTTTGTATTTCTTTGCAGGCTCATGTTGCCTAGAAAAATACCCTACTTGCTATATACCCTTAGTTTATGATTAATACCTACTCATTGAATGAATGAACTATGCTTATAACCATAAATCTTTCTGTCTCAATGAATGTGTTTGCCATCCAGCTATCCTGGTATTGTCTGTGTGTGTACATATGTTTTGCAATTCCTCTAATAAACCCAGTCTCTAAAATAATTAGAACTCTCTGAAGATCTAAGAATGGGGTCCCAATACCAGATTGTCACAAAGACCGAAATTCCCTCATTAGAGAAATTTTCATGTGGGTGTGGATTAAGCATTAGGCTCACCCAATAGTCTTTTTTAAAATGCAAAAACCCCATTTCAAGGTCTATATTCATCAGCTCAGGCTGCCATACCAAAATACCACAGCCTGGGAGGCTGAAACAACACAGATGTGTTTTCTCACAGTGCTAGAGGCTGTAAAGCCCACGGTCAAGGTGTTAGTAGGGTCAGGGTCTGGTGAGAGTTCTCTCCGTGGGCTGCAGATGGCCACCTTCTTGCCATGTCCTCACATGGCCTTTTCTTAGTGCATGCCCACAGAAGAGGCCAATCTCTCTCTTCCTTCTTCTTGTATGGCCACCAAGCCTATCCAATCAGGACTCTTAATTACCTCCTAAATTACAATCACAGTTGGGAATAAAAGCTTCAATATATGAATTTGCAGTGGACCCTCTTTGGTCCATAGAAAAATCGTTCCTATCTTAACATAAATTCCTTGTTCTTCTTCCTTGAAAAAAGACAGCAGACTAAGTGGGGGATAGGATCCCATAAGTGTGGAAGTGACTGCAGACGAACTTTATCTGGGGCTTCACAGACACGTGTTCCTTGTTGCAAAAGTATTGTCCTTGTCTAAATACATTGTGCTGCTGCTGTAAATTTGTTGATGCAGCTCAGACCCTGCCCACCCTCCAACACACCAAACCTTCAGAGTAGTGAGACAGGAGGATGAGTGGTGACCTCTTACATTTCTTCTCATGACCCCACCACTGCCAATACAGCCCAGCTTTCCAGCAGCTGCTGGAGACGGAGGTCACCTCTCTATAGCTAATGGACAGTGTAATCAGTTTCAAGTAACTGTCCCCATGCACGATGGGACACTGTGAAGATCAAAGCCATAAGTTCTAACCTTTGCTCAAAACACAAAGCAGAGATCTCTGTAAGGAAAAGGACGTTCAAAAAGAAGGAGAATCAAAAGCAAGTTTCCAAAACAGTGTGAGTAAACTTTCATAAATCACTGCCAGCTAGAGGTGCTTCTTTATCATTGTTGTTCTTTGTTTTTATTTGTTTGCTCTCTAGCTGCTCTTAAACCGAATCTTCCATCTACCTTTATGTCAGTTGCTTTTTATGATAATGATTTTTTGAAGAGTTCCAAGCAGTTGCCTTGTAAAATGCCCCTTGTATTAGTTTCTTGTTGCTGTGAAACAAATTACCATGCATTTAGCAGCTTCAAGTAACACCCTTCCTGCCCTTCCCGGCTTCCATGGGACAGGAGTCTGAACTTGGTTACTTGGTTTACTGATGAGGCTGAAATCAAGCTGTTGGCCAGTGCTGAGAACTCCTCTGATGCTCAGGGTTCTCTTCCAAACTCAGTGGTTGTTAAAAGAATTCAGTTCCTTGCAACTGTTGGTCTGAGGCTCTTAGGTCCTGCTACTTGTACCCTCTACCACAAAGCAGTTTCCTTCTTTGAGGTTAAAAAGAAAATGTCTACAGCTGCCTCTCTCCCCAGAGAAAGGGCTAAGCCCATATTTCAGCCTTTCCTACTGAGCCATGTTCACCCAAGTAATTGTCCACAAGTCAACTGATTAGGACTTTTAATTACATCAGCAAAATGATTTCCCTGTTTCATATAGTTATCCCTGTTCTTCAGTATTCACAAGGGATTAGTTCTAGGACCCCTTAAATTCACAAATGTTCATGTCCCTTATAAAGGGACTTACACAGAATTGTCTAGTACAGTCCTGCTCAAATGCTCAGTTGTGTCTGACTCGTTGTGACCTCATGGACTGTAGCCTGCCAGGCTCCTCTGTCTCTGGGATTTTCCAGGCAAGAATACTGCCATGGGTTGCCATTTCCTCCTCCAAAGGAACTTCCCAAACCAGGGATTGAACCTGCATCTCCTGTGTTTTCTGCATTGTCAGGTCGATTCTTTGCCACGGTGGCATCTGGGAAGCCTGTCTAGTACAGTCAGCTCTGACTCCACAGGTTCTACATCTGAAATGCATGGCTACCGAGGGCCTATTGTATGTAAACAATCAGGGGAGAGACTACCTATCATCCACAGGCCCTGCCCTCCACTGCAGGTGATTACACAGGGACGGCACATGAGGCAGGGCTGGGGCCCACCTTAGGAATCTGTCTATCACGTCCTTCATTATTTTTTATCTTATTGGAGGATACTCACTTCATCATGGTATGTTAGATTCTGCTGTGCAATGAAGTGAATCAGCTATATGTATGCACT
>NW_011494777.1:97324-108373 GCF_000754665.1 Bison bison bison | reverse complement strand
CATCACAGATCGTGGGCTGGGTTCCTGTGCTGCACAGCAGCTCCCTCCTAGCTGTTTATTTTACACGTGGTGGTGTGTATATGTCAATGCTACTGGCCCAATTCATCCCACCCCCAGCTACAGTGTCTACATGTCTGTTCTCTACTTCTGAGTCTCTATTCTGGCTCTGCAAATAATTTCATCTGCACCAGTGTTTCTAGACGCCACATGTATGTGTTAATATATGATATTTGTTTTACTTTGTTCTTGATTTGCCAACTTTGTCTGTTTCCTCATGATTAAAGTCAGGTTACAGTTTTTTGCCTTATCATACTGTTCACAGGGCTCTCGTGGCAAGATTACTGGAGTGGCTTGCCGTTCCCTCCTCCACTGAGGATGAAATAGTATCACCGACTCAGTGGACATGAACCTGAGAAAACTCCAGGAGACAGTGAAGGACAGGGAAGCCTGGCATGCTGCAGTCCACGGGGTCACAAAGAGTCAGACACGACTTACTGACTGGACAGCAACAAACCGCTTTTTGGCAAGGACCCTGATAATGTGGTTCAAGCAGGTCTTCTTGTCTCCACCATCTCTGGTTCTCCCCTGGTCCGTTCCCTCCCATGCACGTAGTCTATTCACCTACCAGAGCCCTCAGGGGACATGCTACTTCCCCTGGAGCCTAGCAGCAGAGGAAGGCTGTATGCCTAATGGCTCTAATCACATCAGGATATTAGTTGGCTTGGCACCTCCCCAGGGTGCCTGCCCTCCTTGAGGAAGAACCAGATACTGGTTGAGTGTGAGATGCTGCAGCAGGACTGATGTACTCAGATTTTGACTTTAGCTCTTACTAGCAGGGACAGGGGAGCCTGGTGGGCTGCCGTCTATGGGATCGCACAGAGTCAGACATGACTGAAGCGACTTAGCAGCAGCAGCAGCAAGTGCCTAAACTCTTCATTTTCCATTAAAAAAAATATGGGTGTTCACCTCCTCTGTAGAGCCCACCCCTAACATTTTTAGGGCCCAGAGGAAAAGTACAAATGGCAGCTTCTAAACCATGTGGCAGAATACACTAAAACAAAAACTAAGTTAACAAAATTTTAAATAAAGCATGTCTGATCCTCCTGCCTTGACAAATGCACATTTATAATGACCCAGAAGCACAAGGCCTGAGTTCAGAATTCTCTGACTCCCAGGAGGTCCTTGCTGAAATAAGAGGCTGTAGGGGAGTCTGTGTCCCAGGCTTCTGCTCATGGCGCACTCTCCTCCCTCTCCCTTCCTACCCCTGGCTCCATCCACACTGCAGGTCAAATGGAAGTAAGTTTGCTGATGGCCCAGCCCACACGAAACACTCCCTGTGTCCATCAGGCACACAGAGGCCAATCCTGGATTGGTGGCCAGGATGATACTGTAGACAGCCTGACAGCAGGGCCAGATCCAGGTACAAGTGCTCAGAACCTCAGTTTAACTCAGGGACTTTAGGGAATAAAAGGTCCCAGGTGCCTGGTAAGTACGCCTTCTTGTGCTCAAAGAGCAGCTTCTTACCCTCAGGGTAGGGACGCACCTGGAGGGGAGCCCAAATAGACCCACTGAAGCAGGGAGTCCAGGTATAGGCTTCTCTCATCTACATCTCAGGGTGAAGCTGACCTGTCTCATAGAACTGGATGAGGATCAGATGAGGAAATGTATGCTGAGTGCTTAGACCAGGGTCTGGAACAAAACGAGCCTCAACATAGGTTAACCCATTACATTCTGAAGCCCTATAGATTGAGAGAGGGAGAAATTCACAGCATCTGACACTGGATTCTTTTGTACTCTTGTGTTTTCTAGCATCTACTCAAACCTAAAGGCACACAGAGAGGGAAAGCTGCAGACAGGTTATATTCTCAAATGGATTTCTGCGGCCAGGGGTGACACCGTGTTCTAAGCCATGTGAGTCAAATTAAAATCCTCATATAGTCCTCTACCTCAAACAGAGCCTGTCTGACCAAGCACTGGTCACAGACATGGACAAAATGCACATCTCACCATCCAAAAACCCGATTCCTTCTTCATTTGGCATGTATTCATTTTCTGTCTCTCTGAATCTTCGTTCTGTTTATGAGTTATCAATTACAGAATAAATCATGAAAACATGGTAATCTGGAGGATCTTGTCTTCGAAAAGCTTCATCCTGCCTTCCCAGTTTGCAGAGAGCTGTGTTGAGAAGGCAAATGCATGCTCGACTGGCAGACTTTGTCTTCCTTAGAATTTAGGTGTGATCTATATTCAGATGACAGTTTAATGAGCCTTTTCCTATTTCCAGAAACCTTATCACATCATTAAAGCATAGAAATGAATAATACATCTAGCAGTTGGATTAAGCTGAACTTGAGACCTGATGCATCTTCAAAGAGGAAAAAAAATAGAGCAGAGGCGAAATCGAGGGATGCTGTGCCCAGGAGAAGGGGTTAAATGAGGGGGTCAGGGAAGGACATTTTTATTCTCAAGAACCAACACAGGCAGGCAAATGTCACCGGCATTTTTCAAAGTCTTAACATGACACTCCTATTTCTCTGGGCATGGACTGGAAGGGGCTTTTTGCAATGCAGTCTGTTGTCCAGAGTCATGGCTGAGGACGAAGTGTCCACCTGCCATGATGTCACTGTGAGCAAGATGTAAGCTGCCTGCATTAGTGTCCACACCATGCCCAACTTCTTTCTCAGAGGTGAGGGAGCTCACAGTGATTCAAACCCTAAGCTCTGGCGTCAGAACTCCTCCCCTGTTTCTAGCTGTGTGTCCTTGCATGGAAAAGCTTGACTTCTTTCAGCTCCAGTTGTTTTCATCTGCAAAATGACAATAATAAGTGCACCAGCTTTGATGGGTTGTAGAGAAAGTTCAGTGAGGCAGCCTAGATCCAGTCCAATGGTTAGCCCAGGACTCGGTACACCAGAAGAGCACAATATTTACCTTTGGGCTATTATTTTTCATTCCTTGGTGTCTTTGCATATGCTATTTGCTCTCCTGGGAATGACCTTCTACCTTCCTGACCATCAATCAAGTCCACTCTCCAGCCTCAATTCCCTAGCTCTTTCTCCTGCTGAGAACTCCTACTCATCTGTCAAAACCCAGTTGAAATGTTCCCCACCATCATTCTCCCTGCCAGCCCTATAGTCAGATCAAGTGGTTCCTTCTCCAGACTGTCCTAATTCCCTTGACGAGCTTGTGATCAAAATAACACTGTGCTGAGATTTTGTTTTATAATGCATTCTCAAAGGCTGGTTGAATGAGTCTAGACTCACTTTCCTCTGCACCCTGATGTGTAGAAATACAGAGGTGAGGGCACATTTCCAGGTGGTCTCAGGGCTCTCTGTCCAATGCTGAGAGATGCACACGTTGGTGATGAGATGTTTGCAGTGTCCCAGGGCAAAACCCTTTGACCAATTCAGCAGGATAACGTACATGCTAATCTAAACACACCCCATCCTGAGTGCAGGCGTGAAAATGGTAAGCTGAGTTCACCCCAGTACCACTGCCCTGGACACGGCATCCTAGAGATTTTGGAAATAAGGAAGTCGTCACTGACAAACTCCCTTTCTCCCACACAACACATTCAGGATCTGCCAGGGTCTGTAGGCACCATTTATGGTTCATCCCTCTACCCCGTCTATATCCCTCTCATCCCTGGAAAACTGTTTGGCAGTTCTCCAAAAGCTGATCATCATATACCCTATGACCTAGCAATTTCTCTCCTGAATACATACCCAATATAAATCCATGCATAAGTTCACCTTAAAAAAATGGTCAAAGATGTCAGAGCAGCGGTATTTGGAATAGCACCCAAGAAAACTGCCTAAGTAGCTGTAATGGTATAATGGATAAACTATGCTATGTTCACACAGGGAAATACTATACACCCATGATAATGCATTTTCTAGAGCTATAGGCGATAATGTGACTGAATCTCACAAATATAAATTTGAGGAAAAAAAGCCAAGTACAAACAGTACAAATTTTATGATTCCTTTTATGTGAAATAAAAAACAACAAAAAGGGAAAGCTATTAAAAACCAGGATAGCGTTGATAGTGTTGTCCTTGGGGAAGGTGTGGCTAGAGACCTCTAGGGAGTTAAACTGCATCCCAGAAAGGAATGCCCACGTCCTTACCCCAACACTTGTGAATGTGAGCTTATTTGGAAATGGGGTCTCTGGAGATTTAACTAAGGATCACAAGATGAGATCGTTCTGGATTGTGTGCATTTGTATTAGTCACTTCAGTTGTGTCCAATTCTTTGTGACCCCATGGACTGCAGTCCACCAGGCTCCTCTGTCTATGGGATTCTCCAGGCAAGAACACTGGAGTGAGTTGCCATTTACTGTCCCAGGGGATGCTTCCCAACACAAGATCACACTGTGTTTGATCTTCCCAAACACAGGGATCAAACCAGCACCCACTGTGTCTCCTGCTTTGGCAAGCAGTTTCTTTACCACTAGCACGACCTGGGAAGCCCCATCCTGGATTAGGGTGGCCCTAAATCCAATGGATGGTGTCCTTAGAAAGGAGAGGGGGATTCAAGACACACAAAAGGAAAGGCCACGTCAAGGTGGAGACAGAGGTGGGAATGATGCCTCTACACAACAAGCAACACCAGGGATAGCTGACCTGCACCAGAGGCAGGAGAGGCACGGACTGGATTCTGCCTCAGAGCCTCAGAAGACACTAACCGTGCTGACACCTTGATTTCAGACTTCTGGCCTCCAGAACTGTGGGGCAATAAATTTCTGTTGTTTCAAGCCAGCCATGTTTTGGAAATTTATAACAGCCGTCCTAGGAAACTAATATAGGGTGTTGAAGAGGTTCCTGGGATGCAGGTATGGTTGTGTTTCTTGTTCTGTGGTCAGTTTCTAAAGATTCATTTACTGTACTCCTTTTTACATATGCACCATGCAATATGTATACTGTACTTCAAAAAAGTTAAAAGCATCCATAGCTTCTCTTTATGACACTTTGAAAGAAGCCTTCTTATCACATGCTATGTTATGCTATTCATTGGAAGAACTGATGCTGAAGCTGAAGCTCCAATATTTTGGCCACCTGATGCGAAGAACTGACTCATCAGAAACGATCCCGATGTTGGGAAAGATTGAAGGCAGGAGGAAAAGGGGACATCAGAGGATGAGAAGTTTGAATGGCATCACCAATTCAATGGACATGAGCTTGAGCAAGCTCTGGGAGCTGGTGATGGACAGGGAAGCCCGGCATGTTGCAGTCTGTGGAGTTGCAAAGAGTCGGACACAACTGAGTGACTGAACTGAACTGATGCTATGCTAAGTCGCTTCCGTTGTATCTGACTCTGCAACCCCGAGGACTGTAGCCCGCCATGCTCCTCTGTCCATGGGATTCTCCAGGCAAGAATACTGAAGAATGTCATTTACTCCTCCAGGGGATCTTTCCGACCCACGGATCGAACCAGCATCCCCTGCGTCTCCTGCATTGGCAAGCAGGTTCTTTGTCACTACCGCCACCTAGGAAGCCCCACCTCAGCAGCAAAAACAAGGTAAGTGTTTGTCTCATAACAGATCATCCCAAATTACCATGACAACTAAAGCCTATATCACCTTGGAGGTTAACTATGTCTCTACTCACATCCTCTTATGAACCAGATCAAATGATAACTCCTATGTGAAGCTTTTCCAGAAGTTCTAGGCAGACAATAGAAGTGTCTTTCTCCAGTAGTATTACTTATATTTTGGCTACTCACTTGCACATTCATTTCCAGCACTAGGTGTGAACACCCAGATTGCAGAAATATCATCTTTCCAGAGCATAGTTTAATGATTGGAGGCACATGTTTATATCAGACTTGATGTCAGACAGATTTGGATTTTTGTTCCATCTCTAGTGACCTCAGGCAACTTAATCCCACTTGGCTTCAGTTTCCTCATCTGCAAAATTAGGGGCGTGCTACTACTGATCTTATATTATCATAAGGATTAAAAATTACAACATATGTAAAGTTCTTAAAACAATCCAAGGCATATATGAGATGTTCATTAAATATTTCCTGTAGGGCTTCCTTGGTGGCTTCATTTCAAAGAATCCACCTAACGCAGGGTTTGCTCCCTGGTCCGGGAAGATCCCACATGCTGTGGAGCAAGTAAGCTCATGCCCTACAGCTACTGAGCCTGAGGTCTAGAGCCCACGAACCACAACTCCTGTGCCCATGCACCCTACAGCCTGTGCTCTGCAACAGGAGAAGCCTCCACGATGAGAAACTGGTTCACTGCAACTAGAGATTAGGTCACATAGCAACAAGGACTCAGCACAACAAAAAATTAATTAAGTAAAAAGCATTCCCTGTAAACTCAAACCAGGGCTTAGTTACAACCTAGAGGGGTGGGATAGCGAGTGAGGTGGGAGGGATGTTCAAGTGGAAGGGGACATGGGTAAATCTATAGCTGATTCATGTTGATGTTTGGTAGAAACCAATGCAATACTGTAAAGCAACTATTTCAATTAAAAGTAAATTTAAAAAAAATTCCCTGTAGAGTTAATATTATTGCATACCTACTACAGGTCAGGCTCTGATCTAGGGTTCTAGGATCAGTTGTCAACAAGTCAGAATCCTGACCTTTACTGAGCTAGGCTGCTACTGTTACTGTTATTAGCTGCTATTTGTATGCCTACTAGTTTCCTCAGTGCTTAACACGTAGCAGGCTCATGATAAATGCTGCTAAACAATTGGTATTCATCCTCTGACCCCAAAATTTCACACTTCTTCCTAACTTCTCACCCTCTCAGGCTTATCCCTTAGTATCTTTTTCTCCCCTGATTCTCATTTTCATTTTTTCATGAGTCATTCCTTTTAAAAAGTTAGCTTTGGGGGTGAGCGTTTGAGCCTAATCACTTTAGCATTGCATACATAATAATCCATGTTAACAGATGCCCTATTTATGGGGAAATGTAAAGCCATGATGTGGGGAAATTATTCATCTCGTGTTTTTGTTGAAGAAGCAAAACACGCAGTAAATTAAGTCTGCTCTTCTTGAAATTCTGCATTTTCAAAAAGTTGTGAGAGGAACTGGGGAGCACACTTGGTAAAACATGGCATTAATTACTTAGTCACTCTGAATAGGTTTCAATTGCATTCCATGGAAAAATGTAAGGGCCCTCCAGTGGCCAAATCATCCCACTCAAGTCCCGAGGGTTGTTTGCTCCAGACAGCATTTCCAACCGAACAAAACGCCTGCTTCATCTTCTGTAGGAGAGAAAGAGAGCGAGACCCTTTTTATTTTCTAATAAGACCTATTAAAGTCCTATTTTCCTGTTTTAAAGAGGACTCTTGTCTGATTCCAAACACTCAGACAAGTTTGAAGCAAATTGTTTTATCCCTTAAAGCAGAGGTAATACCTTCTTTCTAATAGTCAAGCACTGCAATCAATTACCACTTTTTACTGAGCATCTAGTGTAAATTCAGCGCTCTGCCAGACTTTGCAGAAGGAAGTAGCTCTGGAGGGAGAGAGAGAGAGATGAACAGAACACACAGCTTCTGTCCTCAAGGGTCTTCTGGATTGCGGAGGAGGCAAGACTAACTCCTTCGGACAATAGAGGGATCATGGATAGTGATAAAGTTGATCTATCTTGTCCAAAACCATGTTTGGCATGCTCCCTGGAGCAGGGGAAAGAAAGTGCCTCAGCAAAAGACATAAAAATGTGTTTGCAATTTACTGGTGGCACCCCACTCCAGTACTCTTTTGCCTGGAGAATCCCATGGACGGAGGACCCTCGTGGGCTGCAGTCCATGGGGTCGTTGAGAGTCAGACACGACTGAGCGTCTTCACTTTCACTTTTCATTTTCATGCATTGGAGGAGGAAATGGCAACCCACTCCAGTGTTCTTGCCTGGAGAATCCCTGGGATGGGGGAGCCTGGTGGGCTGCCGTCTATGGGGTCGCACAGAGTCAGACATGACTGACGCGACTTAGCAGCAGCAGCAGCAGGACTAGTCTAGGTACTGGAGGGGCTAGAATTAATACAGACATGGCCTCTTGCTTTCCTGTCCTTACAATCTACTGCTGGAGAATAATAGTGAATAAACACTTTTTGATACCATGTATAAGTGCTAGTCACTCAGTAATGCCCTACTTTTTTCAACCCCATGGACTGTAGCTCACCAGGCTCCTCTGTCCATGGGAGTTCCCGGGCAAGAACACTGAGGTGGGTTGCCATTCCTTCTCCAGGGGAATCTTCCTGACTCCAGTAAAAATTAATAAAACAGTTGTAAAGAGGCCTGACAAGCTATTCAATATCCTATGATAAACCATAATGGAAAAGAATGTATTAGATGTATAACTGAATGTATACAGATATATAACGCTTCAACATACAGCAGAAATTAACATAACACTGCGTATCAATCTTTGTGCAATAAAATAATTTTTTTTAAAAAAGAGAGACCTGACAATGTATAGGAGTTATCAGGGCACAAGGAGGACACATCTGACTAAAACTGAGGAGGGGATGGTGGTCAGAGAAGCTTCTAGAGGAAGTGACAGTTAGCCCAGTGGCTGAAATGAAGACGGTGAGTAGCCAAGTCATGAGGTTGGGTTTAGAATGCCAGGAAGAGAGAAGAGAGGATGCAAAGAACTGGCAGGGCTGGGGGTGAGAAGCTGTAAGGTTGAAAGGTGTCTGTGTGGCTGGAGCTGAGGGAGGGGGCTTCGTAAGGGAAGGAGTGAGAGCCACGTTACGCTAACGGGAGCCAAGGCAGAACTGTGCCGCCATTAGATCTCAATCTAAGGCTCCGCAGGCTCTCATTCATCCATTATCTGCTGCGCAAGCACCCCTCTGTCTAATCACAACTCACTTCTGCTTCCGGTTCCCAGATGAACACCCATCTTTATTCTTGACTGGACTTACTTCCACATCCACTCCATCTTCAGGTCAGCTCCTTGGTGCCAAACTGTTTCTGGTCTCTGGTCTCTCCTCTCACATCCTATCGAGAAAATGCCATCCTTTCATGTGCCTACAGTCCACACCCTGGCTGAGCCCCTCGGCTGGGCCCTGTTCCCCAAAGGAGTCATGAGACACGCCTGGGGGAGGCAGGAAGACGCTGGAACACCAGGAAAGCCACCTTATCTCCTCCTCGAGTATCTGAGGGGCCTCTTGCTACTTCCAGGCTTCCTCAGTGGCTCACTGGTAAAGAATTCGCCTGACAATGCGAGTGATGCAGACTTGAGCCCTGGTGGTGAAGATCCCCTGGAGAAGGAAATGGCAACCCACTCCAGCATTCTTGCCTTGAGAATTCTATAGACAGAGGAACCGAACGAGCTACAGTCCGTGGGGTCGCAAAAGAGTCAGACACAACCTAGCAATGAAACAACAGCAACGATTTCTGCTTTCACTCTCACCTGTAAGAACTGTCAAACAAGGAGGCGGGAGGGGTGATCCAACACCCAAGTCAGAGCAGGAGAAAACCAGGGGCAGTGTGAATGTACAATTTGTCCCTGACATGAACAGACAATCTGCCCTGAGCCTGGGACTCGGCTGTGAAATGATGTTTTATCTAATGCTACTGTGCATGAGCCCCTCAAGATGAATCCATCCTTAAGGACAACAAGAGGGGGTGACGCCCTCTTCTGGATCTGACCCGGGACCCCAGCAGCCCTCATCTGGTGGCTGTTTAGCCTTCCCACACTTCACTGCCATCCAGAAGGTAACCCCTGGCCTTCAGTACGGGAGAAGAATGATTCGCCAAGGGAAGTAAACACACATTCTTTTTTCATCACAGAAAACACTTGGCATGGGTGATAAGGAAGGTCAGACCTCTCAGCTACGTTAGCCTGAAGGGTCAGGATGACAAGCTCATGGTTTATACTTGTGCAGAAAGTAATCTGGGCCCAGCAGCTTTTTGCACAGTAGAGGGCAAAGCCACAAATTCCATCAGCCAGGACTGCCCGTTACCTGCTGCTGGATGACCTGCGTAGGTGGCCACAGGTCCCAGTGAACTGAACTCCCAAGAGGACATGAATGCAAATTTTAAAGCTGAGGGGGAATCTTGAAATCATTAACAGCATCCCCAAAATGTGTGCATATTCACACCAGTATTGCAAGAGCTCAATGCCAAATCTAGCTATTGTTAAACTTTCTGCACTTGCAGCTTTTATTTCTTTCAGGACACATTTTCTTAAACACCCGCACTGGTTTAATCTATGATAATAAGGTGGAGAAGGGTAGAGGGTATATAGATTCCAATTCGAACAAATCTAGGTTTTTTTTTGCCTGTCTGAAGATTCTGAGAAACAGGGTGCAAAGTCCGTCATCTTCCTCTCAGGCCCATCTGCTCCCCTCTTACTCTCTTCTTCTCCTTCTTTATTATTATTATTATGGTGAAATACTTATGATCTCCCTCTTAACACATTTTTAAGAACATATTTCATTGTTAACTCCAGGCACAATGTTGCATGGTAAGTCTCTAAAATGTATTCATCTCCCATGACTAAAACTTTCTACTCATTCAACAGCACCTCCATCTCTTCCCACCGACCCTCAGCAACCACCACTCTACTCTGTTTCTTGAAAGTGGAGGAATTCCTACAATGCAATAGCAAAAATGCAAATAACTCAGTTTAAAAGGAGGCCAAAAAATTGAATGGATATTTCTCCAAAGACAATATAAAAATGGTCAACAGGCATATAAAAAGATGCTCGACATCACAAATTACTCCCACCCCCTTGCATGCATGCTCAGTTGTGTCTAACTGTTTGCGACCCCATGGACTGTAGCCCCCCAGGCTCCTCTGTCCATGGGATTTCCCAGGAAGACTACTGGAGTGGGTTCCATTCCCTTCTCCAGGGGATCTTCCTGACCCAGAGATCAAACCTGCGTCTCTTGTGTCTCCTACATTTGAAGATGGATTCTTTACCACTGAGCAACCAGGGAAGCCCTTCACTAATTACTAGAGAGATGCAAATCTTCCCCCTTAGTTTCTGAGTTTCTTTGGGCCTAAGGAGGAGGAAGCGAGATGTACTAGGGTACTTCCAGGCCCAAGGATGCTAACACAGCCTGTGTCTCTCTGTGTGTGCATGTGTATA
>NW_011494777.1:49093-97224 GCF_000754665.1 Bison bison bison | reverse complement strand
GGGCAGGGAAGTCCCAGAGTTTGTATTGCATGGGGCTGAAAGTAAATGCTGTTCAGTCTGCTAGTCCAACGTTTACATCGGGCACCTGACACTCAACATCCTGGAAACGTCAGCCAAGTCAGGGGTCTATCAGTCTCAGCTTCTCCTCCTGTAGAAGGAGGGTTACTAACAACGCCTCCCCCAACAGTCACTGTGTGGGCTCACAAATATGGCAGAGGGCTCAGAGAGATCAGATGGCAGCAGAGCCCATGATAAAGGGCAATAATATAAAAGTCAGACTCAGTGTGTGGGGGGCGGGGTAGTGGGTGGGTAGCAGAATAGGAAACCGGGACTGGGGCACCATGGTGAGTGAACGTCCCATAGAAAGCATTTCAACTGAATTTGAAACAAGCCGATACCTGGCAAGTGTATACCTGGCAGTCAAATGCGACCCACATAGACTCCATAGGAAAATACCTGGCCCTGAAAATGAGACTGTGGTTGTTTTCTTACTGTCATTTCCTCCAGGGGAAACCCCAGCTAGGACAGTCCAGATCACACCAAACATACCCGGTCCACACCAGAGCCTGTGTGCCCTCTATTCCCAGTAGACCCAGAGACCCTCACTCACCAAGACAGGACAGATTGCTGATTCTTGGCTGGAAACAATCTCTATTTCGAGGTACTTCCCCAGCTTCCTTCCACCGCAATCCCTTTCTGTTTCCCTCTTCCCCCTCACTTCTGCAGCCACCCTGATCCCGGCACTGACAGCACAGATGGCAGGTAGCCCCTCTGAGGATGCACCTCAGTGGCTGTGAGCCAAGCTTGTCTGCCCCGCTCCCTTTGGCATCCTCTCCTCCTGGTTCCTGTGGGTGGGAGCCTGACCACAGCGTGATCAGGCTTCCAGGAGAGAAGCCCGCCCCATTCCACTTCCACTTGGTCAGAAGCTTCACTGGAGTCTCCTAACAGCAGAGTGCTGACCTGTGAACCAGATAAGAAGCAAACTAGGGGGAAAATTCACTTTCCTCCATGGGAGAGTCTTTCATCCTAGAGGTTAGAAACTGCAGCCTTTGACTCATGCTGATCGTCTCTGAGTGAGAACTACTGGCTCCCTCCAACTCAGACTTATCTTTCAATGTTAGGTCTGGAACACAAAATAGAGAATAAGGGAGGATTCTTGGGTTTTGCCTTTTGACATGAATCAGAGCATTATGGTGCATGGTTGGGGAGAGATCTAAGTGTCATGTGACCGATCATTCCGTGTTATTATTCCTGGAAGCCCTGAGGGCTAAGACAGGACCAGACAGAACGGATCCTATTTTATATAGACATTCTAGTTTCACACCCCTCCATGCGGACATCAAGCAAGTCATCTCCCAGGTGAGATTAGGAAAAAGAGTAACACCAGTCTTCTTCTGTCCTGGAGACTTCCTCCAGACGACCACAGAAACTCACTCTTGCCACCTCCCTCCCACTGGCCACGCTGCATGCGTTTCTCTGACCATCCCCATCGATCCTCAGGCAGTGGTAGAGCTGGGACTCTGAACCGTGGGCCTCCTTGAGTCCTCCTGTGGAGGGTGCACAAAATACACATGCCTCTGATTCCCCACAGAGATTCGCATTCAGTGGTTGGGGATGCGTTCTTTTAAATGTCCTCTGGTGGTTGCACAAAAGGTCCTGGCTCAGAATCCCTGCTTTAGAGAGCAGAGGAGGCCCATGAGTGAGCCCTGGGGCCGCTCACCTTCTAGCCACCAGGAGGCAGGGCCCATTTCTTCTAAACACTGTGGTCATTAGAGTCTAGCGCACACGGTACACATCAAGGGATTGCCTGCATCAAAAGTGAAAGTCACTCAGTCTGACTCTCTGCAACTCCATGGGCTTCTCCAGCCAGAATACTGGAATGCGTAGCCTTTCCCTTCTCCAGGGGATCTTCCCAACCCGGATATCAAACTGGGGTCTCCGGCATTGCAGGTGGATTCTTTACCAACTGTGCTATCGGGAAAGCATGCACAATCCAAATAACCAAATATGCCCATCAAGTCTCCATTTCTTGCAAAAATCACAAGCCCAGGGAGACAGGAATCAAGAGCACCAGGCTGAGATATCTGAGTCCCACCTGATCAGATGACCTTGAGCTAGGCAGACACTTGAACACTCAGTTTCTTCACCAGTAGCTTTATGAGGCTGGAGTAAATACTAAATTCCCTACAAACACCAAAACTGTGTAAATAATTGTATGCGTGCTTGCTAAATCGTTTCAGTCGTGTCTGACTCTTTGCGATCCTATGGACCATATCCTGCCAGGCTTCTCTGTCCATGGGATTCTCCAGGCAAGAATACTGGAGTGAGTTGCCATTTCCTCCTCCAGGGGATCTTCCTGACTCAGGGACTGAACCCACATCTCTTACATTTCTTGCATTGGCAGATGGGTGCTGTACCACTAGCGCCACCTGGGAAGTCAGAAACAATTATATACTGGACTTCTAATGAATTCAATATACTTTTTTTTTTTCCTCTGGAGTCTCCATCCTTATGTTCATGGTCTGAGAGTTAAACCCAAAGTAATAAGAATCAAGAATCATAAGAATCAAATCAAACGATAAGAATTTTAACTCTGTCATCAATTCCTGTATAATTACGTCTAAGTCTCTCCTCGGCGCTCATGCATCCAGGGAATAAGGAGAAAAACGGGTGCTATCAGAGCACTCGAGCCCCTGGAATTAGGGATGGGACTGGTGACTATGAAGTTCGTGTCCTGACATCAACAGGGTCCCAGCCCAAAGCTGGTGACTCCACTTCAAGATGAAGGAAAACATTGCTGAAACTCCTGGCTACACAAGGGCCTTTTCCCCTTGCAGACATCTTGCAAAAGGAAAAAAAAAAAAAAAAAGTAAGGTGGGGAAGAGGGGAGACAATGGTTGTATTTGAAGCAAAATCATGAATCTACATAGAAGTTTCCGAAGATGTCTATCATGCATCAGCAGCTCCTTAAAATAACAGCAAACAGTTTAGATCCATTATTTAGTTTCTGTGGAAAATAAACAACAGGGTCGAGTAGAATAGGAATCGTGGGTTTAGCCCTTAGTCCTATTCATCTTCTGTGCCCATGCATTTCTAAGACAGGAAAACATTTTCCCAATTATAGCAGGAGCAGGAAGGAGGGGAGGGGGGTGGGCCGGGCATGGGCTTGCTGGAGATGCCCTGCCTATGTGTCTGGGGCCTGAGGTTAGAATGGATGCCCTGTTGTGGGGACAGTTGATGAGCAATCTTTAAGGTCAGGGAAACCAGTTCCTGCCCAGGCAGAGGTTGGACAGCGTCACAAGCCCACGCTGGCTGATAGCTGCAGAGATGTTCAGAACCAGTGTGCCTTCTCCTCCAGGCTCAGTGCTTCAAGCTGGCAGAGTACCTTCCTGCCACCTGGGGTCCTGACCTGCCTATTCAGAAAGTCTGCCAAGTGGCCCCAGAGACCAGCACAAAGGTCCCACCCTACCCTGTCATATCCCCCTTGAAATCAGCTCAGATGCCTCCTGGAAAGCAAAGCGGGGAGACTGGATAAGCTCTGTGTGTCTTGTTCACTAGGGGAGCTGCTGAAGCTCCTGAGTGTGGGCTCTGGTGTCTGACCACACTTCCTCACTTAAGAAATGACTTCACAGACCCAAAATAGCAGTAGCCATGGAACAAAACACAATGAGGTTCAGGCAATAAGAGCCAAATCAAGAAGTGAAACAGTATAGCAGAAATGAACCCAGCACTGTAAATCAACCACACTTCAATTAAAAAAAAAAATGAAAACAAAAATTGAAACGAAACATCCCTACCAGGTGACCAGGATAGGGTGAGGGTTTTCTCATGGGGCCAGGTTAGGATGGGTTGAAGGTCTGGGACTGGGACCCTCAAAATGGTTCTGTTCTAATGAGGCAATGGAGGGATTAGATTGAATTTGTTTAATATCTTACTTTGGTTGTTTGTAAAGGCATCTGGAATAGGTCAGTATTAGCACTGAATGTTGGTGTTTGAGACTTTTCAGCAATCGGACACAAGGCTCCTAGAGTTCCCAAATTCATCCCATCCTTTAGATGAAAAAGGATCCACACCACTGTGTCCACAACATGAACCATGGAGAGAGAGGCAAAGCAAACCAGCTCCAATCTCTCTCATCTCACCTTTCAGACTAAATTCCTGTCTAGTAATTACTGCCTGTGATTCGGAGAGGTAATAGGTAGTTATCAGTGAGCACTTATCAGAGAGGTGAGCAGAGCAGGGCTTCCCACCATAGCCTCGGAGAATAGGCTTCATTATGCCTTTGCTGAGTTACTTCACCCTGTGCCTGTTTATAGTTATCTCCTCTCTGCAGAGCTGTTTTGAGACTTCAGGTCTGGAGTATGGATCATTTTTCCCCTCCCCCACTGGAAGCAGGGGGAATTCACAGACCAGACTGTCCCCTCGAAGAGGTGGGATGGAGACCTCTGGCACATTCTTGGAATAAGTTGCTCGCTCGGATTTCTCCTCCCAGATGCCAACTTGTGCAGCCTGCATCCTTACTTTCTAACGTAGGAGCTGGATGACCTTAAGACATACATTGAATCACTTTTTGGCTTGATGTCCCCTTCTGTAAAACGGGATCAATAATACCTACCTCATACTGCTTTTATGAAGGTGAATCTCTAACTAGATTCAGAATCTTCAAAGCCAGAGTTTAAGGCTTATTCATTTTTGTATTCCTGGCATCTAGCAGAAGGACTGGCACATAGTGGTCGCTTAATAAATATTGGTTAAACGAATTACAACTATTGAATAAAACTCATGGAGTCCCATTATTTGCTGATCCTCTGCTGACTTCCTTGAACACAGATGATGAAGGCTGAGGTTAGAATGATACCAATTGAGAATCTAGAAAGAAGCACATGTAAAAGCAAGAGGGTCATCGAGTCATGCCTTCTCTCCCCAGAAACAGGAGGGATTTTTGGTCTTCCCAGCCCCTGAAAACTCTGACCACCCCCATGCAGCTAAAAAGAATGGAGGATGTTCCCATTGACTGAAGAAGCCTGAAGACAGCAGGACAGCTGGAGCCCTGTGTACAGAGGGGAGCTCCTCTACTTCTGACTCTGTGATGGAAAAGCCCCACGGGCACTTCCAGAGGGTACTTTGGATAGTTCTGGCCCAGTCTGTGTCAAGCTGCAGAGAGCTGTGTGGGTTCCATGAGGCTGCGCTGGCATAGATGTACCAGATTTCCATTTTTCCTCTCCTCTCGGTACATACGCCGTGACAAGACAGGCAATCACCTGACTAGTTGCTCACAACTGACCAAGAACATGGCCAAAAGCCAGACCAAGAAAGAAGGGATTCTTCAAAGGCCTGGTGAAGGAAGATAACAGAGTTTCAGCCAAGTAAACAACACGGGGTGGGGGAGGGGGGACTACAGACATGACAAAGCAGGGGCTGAGTTTAAAGGGAAGAGGGCGGTCCAAACCTGTAACCTAGGAGACAGTATTCCTGCAGAGGTCTGGGTCTGACGCACCCTCTCTGTATGAACTGGGACTTAGCTCTCACCTGTAGATTGAGAGCATCACATTTCATGTCATGGTGTAAGAAGAATCTCTAGAGATCTTAATTTCAAACCACTCATTTTATGGGTGAAGGGACAGGGGCTGGGAGGAGCCAAGGGATTTTCAGGGGATCACGTGGCCAGTTTGCCTTAGAGCTTGGACGAGGACCCAGATCTCTCTTTCCGTCCGTCTCTCAAGCACTGTGCTTCTCAGAGTCTCAGAAGATAGCATCTCAGATCAAGACAACCCTCTGTGCCAAATAAACTTCCAGGCTTGCTCTGTTTTGAACCTGGTGACTGGAAGGAGTTATATACCAGCTCTGGAAGGCAAAGGGCTGCAAGAGACTTTGTCTCAGGTTTGTGTGTGAATGTGTGTGTGTGACTTGACTTGATGCTGCACTGAGCGTTGAAGTCTGAGAGTCTAAGGAGAGTGTAACAGTCAGATACGTCTTCCTCTTTTCATGCTAACCCCAAACTTGATGAGGTCCCTAGGGATTTTTTTTCATGGTGCTTTCATTCCCAAAGCTTCTGAGATTCGACTTCCCAGAAGCTCCTGCCCCTTGATTGTCCCGGTTTCACATGCCTGCCTGCCCACCCACACTTACCAAACAGAAATAATTTTATCAAGTGGCCATGCTGCAGATTGCTTCTAAACAGCTGGGTTTGGGAAAAGCTCTGGGGATGAGTTCGGATCAGGAGTTATCGTCCCTGGCATGCTGTTTCTGGATTTACATATGCGTGGGCTGAATGTTTTAATTAGCGCTGCCAGCCAGTCTGGTCACAGCTACCCACCAAATGTTTTGCTTCTTAGGTGAGTGGTCGAGGGCTGTTCTTCAGAGGTTGAGTGCTCTGGCTGCAAGAAAAGGAAAACAACACCTGGGTGTCTGCATCTTATTTGCTCATTCATGTTCAACAACTCTTCATGGAGGATCTATTAAGTGTCAGGCATTGAGCTAGACTGTGGGGACTCGGAGAGCAATAGGACACAGATGTTGCTGATAAAGAGAACACAGATCATGGACATTAAATGAATATACTACACAAGGTGTTACAGTGGTAAAGAATCCTCCTGCCAAGGCAAGAGACACAGAAATGCGGGTTTGATCCCTGGGTGGGGAAAATCTCCTGGAGTAGGAAATGGCAACCCACTCCAGTACGCTTGCCCGGAAAATTCTATGGACAGAGGAGGCTGGCAGGCTACAATTCACGAGGTCACAAAGAGTTGGACATGACTGAGCATGCACCCACACACATACAGTGAATGATGAACAAGAATGTATGATGATACTGAGAGGCACTGGGTGTCAGGGAAGACCAGAGAAGGGGCATTTTACCCAGCCTTGGGTACCTAGTGGGAGAATGAGGGAGTGGTTTCCACTGCTGAGAATCAGCGAAGGCTTCCTGGAGGAGGTGCTAAAAATCAGTCCCAAAGGATCTTCAGGGGTTAATAAGATACAAGCTGATGTTGGGAAGGCTTTCTTGGAAGAGCGAACAGCACAAACAAAGAAATAAAGATCAGCAGCAGCATAGGAGGAGGTGGATAAGCAATATAGGTGGCTTTGTTCTCTAGAAGGGGCTGGCAGCTGCAAATAGTGTTCAGGAGTGAGTGACATTGGAGAAGGGGAAGGAGAAGAGATGCAGGCAGCGAGCACATAATTGACCTTTGTCCAGCATTTCATAGGCTATTGTTCTCACATGTGTTGGCTCATCGGCCCACAGAACAGCCTCAAGACATGCATAAAGGAGATGTTAGTACTTTGTGAGCCCAGCAGTGGTCCTCTAATGGTTCATCTTCCATTTCCATCCTCTTCTGTAGCTCACTGCCCATCCTATGTTAACCTCCAGGATCTTAGTCATTCTTGATCTTCCTTGAGGCTGTCTGGTTTTCTCTTTGAGTCTCCTAACAGTGAATCCACTTTAGTGCAATCCCCCGACTTCCCCGTCTCTGGTATCATTGGTCCTCCACTCTCATCCTTCTCATCACCACAGGTACACCCACATCGTCATGTTGACCAAATCCAAACCTCCAGCTCCTACCTTTCTCTGGAGACCACGAATCCCCACCTGACCAAGTGGACATCTCTGCCTGAGCAACGAGCACCTCACTGAATACATCCAGATGGGAACTCAGGACTTCTCCATAAGGCCTTCTCTTCTTTGGAAAACTAGATACCGTTCTCACTCTGCCCTTTCCCCTGAGTCCTTCTTTTACCCCCAAACCTCATCAATCTGTGAATTGTGTCTTCTAATTCAGGGCCGTTTCTTGCATCAGCTATTTTCAATCTGCCAACCCACCTACTGGTCCCACTGCAAGAACTTCCCATATGGGTGTCCTACTCCTGTACTCTCTCCTTTGGGCTATTATTTCCAGTTTCAGAAGAAATTCCTCCTTCTTCCCACCAAAAGCTCTCCTTTAGTCTGCTCCCCTGATTAAAGTCCTCCATCACATCAGGGTAAAATCCTAAGTAAGTATGGGTGACCCTTTACCGGCCACCCCCTAGGAGGGTCTCCAGCCTTGTCATCTACATTTCACCCATCAACACTGCACTGCTGCTGTGGTGCTCATTCGCCCTCCATCATCTCGACACAGCCATTTCCTCTGCCTGAAATTCTCCTCCTGCCCTAGGTGAGTCGGAGGTGCTCCTGTGTACGCTGAGTGCAGCTTTTAATGTTCCACGCTGAGTGACCTCATTCCCTAATCAGATTAAACATCTTACAGATGGAGTATTTGTCTTATTTATAATTGTTCACCCAAAACCTAGCACAGGTACATAATAGAGACACATACACATACAAATACACACACATACCCGCACATCCCAATTAACTGAATTGAACTCCTCATCTGATCAATTCAAAGTGTAAGTTACTCAGTCGTGTCCAACTCATTGCAACCCCATGGTCTAAATATACAGTCCATGGAATTCTCCAGGCAAAAATATTGGAGTGAGGAGCCTTTCCCTTCTCCAGGGGATCTTCCCAACCCAGGGATTAAACCCAGGTCTCCCGCATTGCAGGCAGATTCTTTACCAGCTGAGCCACAAGGGAAGCCCAAGAATACTGGCGTGGGTAGCCTTTCCCTTCTGCAGATCTCCCCTACCCAGGAATCAAACCAGGGTCTCTTGCATTGCAGGTGGATTCTTTGCCAACTGAGCTATCAGGGAAGCCTTGTATGTCTTCAAAATTGGATTCAAATGTCACCTTTTCTGCGATGCCTTCCTTGATTTCATTAGGCATCCGTAAAAGGTTTCTCAGTCTGTATTATTCCACTTGTTTCACTGAATTACCATTCCATTTTAATTCATCTGCCACTAGATTGAGTTCCTATAAGGCAGAGAACAGCCACCCAACACAGGGCTAGACCAATGACTGAGACTCAAACAATTTCCTAGGGACTGGATGAATCATCAGTTTATAGAAAGGAGAACTGAAGTCTAGGGAAGTCAAGCATCCTGTGAAAAGTCAAACGCTGGTGTATCTCAGCCTCGAACTTGGCTCTGAGGTCACAGATCTTTCCTTTAAAGCTGATACTAGTGTCTCTGATTCTACAAGTTGCCACATCTGGGAAAACGCTCCATAAGGGAAGACTCTCCATCACCTCTTTTCTTGGGTAGCAGAACCCGCAGTGATGCCCATCCCAGTGCACGTGAGGCAGCCAGCCACCTACCAAAAGCGACACCAGCAGTGTGAGCCCTCACGGCTGTGAAGCAACTTGCTTTTCAAGTGACACTTAGGAACAAGGGAGCCCCTGCCGGAACAGGTAGGCTCAGCCACAGCCTGAGCATCTCATCCTGAATCAGACCTGCAGCTGAGTCTAGCTCTGCCATTTCCCACATGTGACCTTGAGCAAGTCATACCACACGGAGCTGTGTTTTCTCAACAATGGGAATAAAGATAACTACCCTCCCCTACTGTTGTGCAGAAAACAGCAACAGCAGTGACATACACATTGTTCATATGCCTTGTTATTTTATCTCTGTGGAGATGCTGACATAGTAGGAGCTCGATAAATGCTTGCCATGATGGCATCAAGCTATGCTTGATCTTTACAACAATCTGTTCTCCTTTCAATAATTTCTCTGAGCCCTGGATCCTCCTTAGCTCTCTTTGTTGGCCTTCTAGACCTTGATAATGCAGAAAAAGAAAAGAATTCAAATAATAATTTAGAGCCTCTCTGATACACTGCAGATACACCATGGTTCTGTTTTGTATGACTTTTGTAATCCTCACTGTAGTCAATTTAAAAAAATGCTTTGATATCTCCAGGGGGAAAAAGACACTAAAGAGAAATCCAGGATGCATGGAAGGTGGAAGAAACTCATGAAAGAGGTGTTTCTGAGGATTCAAGGCATTCCCCCAAATGGTCCTCCCTTGGCATAAATATTCAACCAAATAGTCCAATCATCCAAAAAGTGTTAGGTCCATTTCTGAGAGTTCTCACAGGTTTGCTGCTGCTGCTGCTAAGTCGCTTCAGTCGTGTCAGACTCCTAGCGACCCCATGGACTGCAGCCTACCAGGCTCCTCCGTCCATGGGATTTTCCAGACAAGAGTACTGGAGTGGGGTGCCATTGCCTTCTCCATCTCACAGGTTTAGTCATCCCCAATTTTTATTTGCTTTATATTATAAATCAAAAGTTTCCAACCTACGTGCCAAGGGCCCTTAAAGGATATAGTTATTGTAAGAAGTTTCAAATTTGAGTGTGCATTAAGTGTCATTGCTCACCTAAAAAATAAAAAAATCAGTGCTTTGCAAAAACATCCACACTTATTTTATTTTCCAGAGTATTTTATATTATCATAAATAAAATGTGTATTTGTACAAGATCATTATCAAATTTTACAGTAGCTATTTGTCATTTTGCATTTCCCATAATACAAGTATTAAAAGGACTAATAATACCTTAATGTTTTATTGTGGGGAAATTTGTACGGGGTGTGTTCTGCAAAATGTTTGACATGAAAAGCAATGCCAGTGCTAGCAGAGTTTAGGAATCCCTCTCATAATTCAGAAACCCAGGGTCTGAGTGGACCTAGCAGTTGGCTTCCCGGAGCAACTCAGAAACATATGTGTGCATTGCAGAATGACCTTGAGAAATCTTCCAGCTCCCAAAGATGAAGCTATCTGGGTCTGTCTGCCAACCTAATCCACCACACAGCCCTGGCAAGAGATGCAGGGAGAGTTAATCTTCCCTCCTTCCATCTGGGGGGCCCGGGGGTGGGGGAGCAGGCAGCAGCAGCTGCCAGCCCAGGGCCAACAGGAGGATGGGCAGAAAAGGGCAGTGGCAGCGTACCCCGCACCCCCGTCCCAGGAGCATCTCCCCTCCTTTCCTCTCGGATCCTTCTCCATCCGCCCTCATGACAAGGCACCGACAGAAAGTAAGTCTGGCGAACACGCGGCAGGGAGAACACAGCGGCGACAAGCAAGGTGACTAACCTCATCAAGCCGTCACAAATTAAATACTGTCTGTGCAGGCAAGATCACCTCCCAGCTTGCTTTGGGAACAGGAAGCTGAGATTTTCCACGCTGTGATCAGATAAGAGGCTGCGAGCCAGCTAGTCAGCCCAGGTGAGGACAGGACCAGTGGGCTACGCTCACAGCACGACTGTGTCAGGTTGGCGACTGATCAGCAACAGTACACACCGGTCACGCAGGCAGGTCACTGCCCGCCACTTCAGTGACACAGATGTGGACCCCGGCAAACTGACTGAGGGCTCCTTTCTTCCCCACTGGACAGAGTAACCAGCCACTGGATGGGCCACTGAACCTGTGTCCTCGCAGGATGAAGGGTGCAGTTAATACCTGCTCACCTTCTGCAGGGAGCCAGAGCCCTAATTAAGTGCGGTTTGTGAAGTGCTTTGAGGTTGCCAGATGAAAGCTGAGCTAGGAGTGCAAACTATTATTGCTAATTAATTATTGTCAGCAGAACAATTTACTCTGTTTTTAGGGCTAGAAGCCCTTGTTTACAGGTCAAAGAATGCTTTTCTTGTATATTTTCCAACCGTGTCTCCCACCCACAGTTCTGGCTAGTTGGACATCTCTCCATCCTTCTCCCCACTTTTCTCCTGTTGACCTTTCTCAGGTCCCTAACTGAAATATAAGGTATACAGCCTCCCCTTCCGACCCCAGACGTAAGCAGACTTGCAAAAAGAGAGGACACGAAATCCTTAAGAAAGTGAGTGTAGGCTAGAAAGTAAAAGGGGATCTGACACAAAATATCTGTAGTGTTGGCTGGGAAACATAGAGTCCCTTTGGGAAAAATATGCGATTAATCCAGACAGAATATAGAACTGAAATATGGGAGCCTTTCTGCTAAGATGGTTTCTGCTGGTGAATGATGTTGACCTCTGAGGGGCAATGATATGCATGATCAGGAGGGTGCATCGGAAATTCTCGGAGCAGTGAGCCTCTCAACAGGACCAGCAACCCTCCTTTTAATAAACCCTTCCCTGCACCACTTTCCCCCCACCGAAAAACCCAAGGCCTGTTCAACTTTAATTTCTATCTATCTTCAATTAGTTAGGATAACAATCCTTTAGAATTCCTAGAATGAAATGCGCCTCTGAGATTAAAAAGAAGGAGACCAGAGGCATTAAGAGAACAAAGCCGCGAGGATGGAACAATGCTCGTCTTCCCATCTTGGCTGCCACCTGGCGCTCACCACGCTGGCATCTGAATCAAGGGCATTGTGGATGCAAGACAAGAGAATCCCCAGTGAACTGTAGCTTTTATGAATAAATTGTACTTGCCAAAATTGGTCGGTTGTTTGTGGACATTGATTTATTTTCTCTGATTCCTTCTGATTGTTATATTTTGGATGGTGCTTACTGATGTGAAAAAGCCATCTAGTATTGCTGATAAATCTAGAGATAACGGCAGAGGTCAGAAAAGTAGAAAGGAAGGAAAAGAAGGGGTGCTTGCTGTACAATGGGAAAACTTTTTGTGTAAAGAACAACTCTCAATACCCGTTTAAATGTCATTTCACCTTATTTTGTAATTGTACAATTAGCAGGGTCATTTGATTGTTTATTTTCTTTTTTTTCCTTCTGGAGTTAAGAATAGAATAGAGTGCATAGTGAAAGAGTGTGTCTTATCTGAGGGCTCAGACAC
The DNA here is from genome assembly GCF_000754665.1 of Bison bison bison. Classification (NCBI taxonomy): domain Eukaryota; kingdom Metazoa; phylum Chordata; class Mammalia; order Artiodactyla; family Bovidae; genus Bison; species Bison bison. The sequence goes on along the minus strand of NW_011494777.1, from coordinate 84,592 downwards.
TTCTGGGTTTCTTTGTTACTTCTTTGCCTTTTACTCCCTCGACTCTGCACACATGTTAGATGGGGGGTGAGAAAGAGAGAGAGAGAGAGGTGGTCAAAGACAGAGGAAGAAGGAGAGAGGGAGCTTTTGGGGTGGTGGTGATTAGCAGCCTGGAGAAAGCAACAGTCTTGTAGTGCCCTGAGTATGCACAGCTAGCATACTCAAGGTCGTGTGATGGGAGCATTCAGAGCTTTCAAGGTGAGCCGACCCGTTTGACTCCCTGGGTCTCAGGGCTCTATACTCGAACCTTGTGCCAAGTTTGCATCTGGTGAGCTTTCTAAAAAAAGAGTGCTGAACTCAATTTAACTTCCAGGGGGATAGTTAGGCATGAAAGTGGAAAATGTGGGGGACTGGGGAGAGAAGGAATGGGAGGGAGTGGCAAGAGGCTGCTGACTGACTGTTTCCACCTCTGGATCGCAACTCTTGAAACATTACACCTAAAATAGGTCAACAGGGATTTGGGATAAAGTGGGATCAGCTTTAGTTAATTATCCCAAATGTGCAGAATGCCTGCTTTTAAACCCTGAGTTGGATTTAATCACAGAAGCTGAGAAGATCTTCCAACATCCAAATCCATTTGAAAATTGACCGGAGGGGCATTCTATCCAAAAAGATAGCTTGTTCAGTAATAAGGTAGCAAACGCAGCCGCCGCACAGAGACAAGGACTCACGGTGGCTCGTTTGTGCGCTGGTTCCTGGTGTCATTCGGGGAGCGACACAGCAGGTGGAATTAAGGAGCAAGTGCTGGCTCTGATCACTTTCCACATCCTCCCCGTCAGGCTGGGTCTCCTGGGCAGAACAGACCTCAAATTCAATACAACAGAGACACGAGAAGAGACAAAACACAAGCAATCAATTGGTGGGGAGACTTGAATAACAGAGATGCTGAAAATGGGGGATGGAGGATACTTCAAACTTCACTTTGAGACACACTTTGTATTTAAAGTTATCTTGGCTTTTCAACAATCTTACATGAGTCTGGTGGGGGTCCATTTAAGGAAGACTGTGAGCCCTCCTGAGGTGTATTGTTAAAAAGACTAACATTTGCTGGAGGTGTAAGAGCAAGTTGATTTATTTCCTGAACAATTTTGAAAACCATCCTAGAAAGTGCTCTGGATTAACCTCTACTGATAGCATCTTATAAAGCTTTTCATGACTTTGTGGTTTAGTCACTAAGTTGTGTCCAGTTCTTATGACTCCATGGACTGTAGCCTGCCAGGCTCCTCTGTCCACAGGACTTCCCAGGCAAGAATACCAGAGTGAGTTGCCATTTTCTTCTCCAGGGGATCCTCCTGACCTAGGCATCAGACCTGCATCTCCTGCATTGCAGGCAGTCTCCAGCCTTGCAGACAAATTCTTTACCAACTGAGCCATCAGGGAAGCTTTCCATAATTTAGTGAAGTGGATCCAAACAGACCTCCCCAGCCTAGATCCTTCCCCCAACCATATATCCATCCCACACCCTCCATTCACAAAGACATTGTCCATCAATGCTCTGATGCTAAAACTCTACTCCAGGCACACCATGGTTCTAATCCAGCTTTGTCTTATAACTATTTCTTTTCATTTTTTTCCTTCCTTCTTGCTACACATCCCAAATCACATGCTTGCCAAGGGCAAGAGTCATGTCTATTTAGGTTTGGGAGTTCAACGTCTCCAAGAGTGCTATCATGTTGAAGAGTGTTAGAATATGGCTACTGTTGCATGAGTTCAGTTCTGTCCCTCATTCGTGTCCGACTCTTTGCAACCCCAAGGACTGCAGCACACCAGGCTTCCTTGTCCATCACCAACCACCAGAGCTTATTCAAACTCATCTGCATCGAGTCGATGATGCCATCCAACCATCTCATCCTCTATTGTCCCCTTCTCCTGTCTTCGATCTTCCCCAGCATCAGGGTCTTTCCCAATGAGTCAGTTCTTCACATCAGGTGGCCAAAGTATTGGAATTTCAGCTTTAACATCAGTCATGCCAGTGAATATTGAGCACTGATTTCCTTTAGGATTGACTGGTTGGATCTCTGCTGTCCAAAGGACTCTCAAGAGTCTTCTCCAACACCACGGTTCAAAAGCATCAATTCTTCAGCACTCAGCTTTCTTTATAGTCCAACTCTCACATCCGTACATGATTACTGGAAAAACCATAGCTTTGACTAGATGGACCTTTGTTGGCAAAGTAATGTCTCTGCTTTTTAATATGCTGTCTAGGTTGGTCATAGCTTTTCTTCCAAGGAGTAAGTGTCTTTTAATTTCATGGCTGCAATCACAATATACAATGTCTTTGAACCCCCCAAAAATAAAGTCTCTCAGTTTCCATTGTTTGCCCATCTATTTGCCATGAAGTAATGGGACCAGATGGCATGATTGTAGTTTTCTGAATGCTGAGTTTTAAGCCAACTTTTTCACTCTCCTCTTTCACTTTCATCAATAGGCTCTTTAGTTCCTCTTCACTTTCTGCCATAAGGGTGGTGTCATCTGCATATCTGAAGTGATTGGTATTTCTTCTGGCAATCTTGATTCCAACTTGTGCTTCATCCAGTCCAGCATTTCTCATGGTGTGCTCTGCATAGAAATTAAATAAGCAGTTCCTGATTTGGAACCAGTCCGTTGTTCCATGTCCTGTTCTAACTGTTGCTTCTTGACCTGCATATAGATTTCTCAGGTCTGGTGGCCTGATATTCCTATCTCCTGAAGAATTTTCCACAGTTTGTTGCATAAGTGGTGATAATGAACTGATCTAACAAACACATGTTGAGTATCTGATAGGCAATACTGCTGTTTGTTGTTTGCAAAAGTTCGAGTCCTTTACCCCTGGGAAGTTTGTGACCTATTGAAAGAGAGGAGCAGCAGAAGTTACGGGAATGACTCCAGTGGAGGTAGAAAATCCTGAAGCGGGAACCTGCTGTAAGGCTCAGGAAGCTCAGCTCAGTGCTCTGTGATGGCCTAGAGGAGCGGGATGGTGGTAGATGGGAGGTCCACAAGGGAGGGGATATATGTACACGTGTAGCTGATTCACTCCACTGTACAGTAGAAACTAACTACTATAGAAACTATAACTGCAGTGTCACAAAGCAATTCTTATCCAATAAAGAACAGCATGCTGGAAAAATACAGCACAAGAAGAGTTTCCTGGATACAACAGGTGGCATATGGGGCTCAGAGAAGGTGCCATATGAGTTGGATTTTACGGGAAGATTGGGACTCTGATAGAATAGGGCAGAAAGGGAATTTCAGGCTGAGAAAGCCATCTGAACAACAGCACGGATGATGGTGGGGTTAGATCACTGCCAAAAGACTCACGTCCACTTTGACATAGGGTGCCTAGGCAGATGTGAGAGCAGTGAATCTAAGGTTCCCTGCAGAATTCCTTCACTCTCCTGCTTCTAGAATGAACACTCTCTCTCCAACACCCAGGAATCAGAGAAATAAGCTTCACTTGCAAAATCGCCTCGTATCACTCCAGGGCAGAATCCGTGAAGTGATCCCGGGGCCCTGACTCCCAGATAGAACACAGATGAGGACCCCAAATTTCTCAAATCTCACTCTCCTGATAGCTAATGCCTACCCTCAGCCCCACTCCCAGGGGTCCTTTGAGAGGCCTTACATAGTCACAGATACAGAGCTTTCTACCAGACTTTAAAACAAGAATTTCACCTCGGAGGTGAGAACAGATATGAGAAATTTCAGCCCAAAGAGTGATTTTCCCCCAAGGCTGTCATGAGCACCTGAAGACAGGGGTTTATAATGGAAGTGCCATTGCAGCTGTAACTATATTGCTGCAAAAGTGTGACACTGTCCCCAGATACAGGCACTGTAATAAGACAGAGCATTTAAATGATGCTTGGAAGGGCAACCATGATATGCAACCGTCTTTTTCTAGATCATCACTTCTCCCAGTCGCTTCCATTTCCAGCTAAAAAGACACACAAGTTTTATGGGGGAAAAAGTTAGTGCAAGAACGGCAAGTTTTGTAACTAGAGAAAAATCAATTATGAAGGACGCTGGGTTCTGACTTGAGGCAACTGTCACTAGGAGGCTGTGATAACCCCAGGGCTCTGGGAGAGTTCACCAGGGTTCAATTCCCTTCTGGCCAGCCCCCAAGCCTCTCTGAGCAATTCCCTGGGACAGTCCCTGAGCCAGTTATCTTAACATTCCATTCCAGTATAGAATTGAGGTGATGGGATCAGGCTTTCCTGGTAGACAGCACAGCATAAAATGTAACTCTTTGCAAGGAAGCAGGAGCCGATATTAACACAAAGGGAGGTTCTTTCTCCAACAGTTCTATAAACTACTTCATTGCTCTGCTTCCATGGACCATATCCTGAGATCATGTGGAATTTCATAAAATTAGTAAAAAGGTCCCAAGTCACACAGGAGAAAACAAATAAAATTCTCACTGTCACATGAGACATCAGGGGGAAAAAGCCAACAAAAAATGAAAACTACCCTTTCATCGTCAGGAACCTAGGTGTGTGTACGTGTGTGTGTACATGTGTGTGTACATACATTGAATATTATATATGTTTGTTTCAAATCTATAAGCAAGTTTCCACATTACATGTGCCTACATGAATATCCTCTGTTCTATTTTTTACTTTATTAATGGAGTATTTATTATTTATTATTGGAGTATTGCTTCACAAGATTGTGTTCACTTTTGCTGTGCAAAGAATCAGCTATTTGTACACATACATCTCCCTCCTCCTTGAGCCTCCCTCCCCCTCATATCCCACCCCTCTAGGTCAGCACAGCACGGAGTTGAGCTCCCGGTGCTTTACAGCAGCTTCCCACTAGTTATCTATTTTACACATGGTAGTGCATATATGTCAATCCCAATCTCCCAATTCTTCCCACCTTCCCCTTCCCTCACTGTGTCCACATGTCCATTCTTTATGTCTGCATCTCTATTTCTGCACTGAAAATAGGTTTAATAGTCACAAAGAGAAAAAAAATATATGTATATTAATAAATATCCTCTTGATAGAGCAGAATACTACTCCAAAAGCTATGGGTCTCAGTTTTTCCCTCAGGCTAAATGTGGGCAATTTAGCTCATTTTGCATGACTTTCTTTCCATTAGTAGGGTTCCAATCCTCTTTGATTTGTTAGTTTAAAGAATAGCAAACCTCCCCCTCTTCCACATTTAGCATAATACATCCTTTATCAAGGTGCCTTTGGTGCCCAAGAGAACAGGCCCATCAGTGTGGACAAGTCTGCACGGTGAACCAAATATTTGGACACTTGCCTATTTGTGTGCTTAACAGCTCTAAGAAGTCTAATACTGCAAAAGGAAAACACCAACTTTCCCAAACTTGTTTCTCCGCTGTATTTAGTATGTGCACATGTGTTAGTCACTCAGTTGTGTCTGACTCTTTGCAACCATATGGACTGTAGCCCGCCAGCCTCCTCTATCCATGGAATCCTCCAGGAAAGAATACTGCAGTGGGTTGCCATTCCCTTCTCCACGGGATCTTTCTGGCCCAGGGATTGAACCTAGGTCTCCTGCATTGCAGGTGCGCGCTTTACCATCTGAGCCACCAGGGAAGCCTGCATTTGGTATCCCCCCGACCCTAATCTTGTTTTCCTGACAATTATTCATTGGAACATATTTGGGACATGGTGCAGGAAGTCTGTGTGCACACTGCATAGAGTATAATGCAGGGTTAGGGGCCAAGAAAGGTCACTTCCCCGGCTTGTGTTTCTATGTGGATAGCTTTACACTAGAGATATTATCTTCAAATAAAAGCAAATATTTCCTGATCATGTACCATGGACACTGTTGACTGAATCATGTGCATCATCTCATTTAATCCTCACAGTGAGGATACATAATACATATGAGGTTGGTGTGCTTATTATTATTCATATACCACAGTTGAGGAAACTAAGGCTCAAAGAGCTTAAATGATTTATCCAAGGTCATACTTAATTGATGGAGGTATTTTGCCCACCAGGAAATATTTCAGAATGCCCAGAGACACTATATGGAGGGAAGCCTATTACTGGCATCTAATGAGTTGAAGACAGGGATGCTGTTTAAAATCCTGTAATGCACAGGACAGGGAAGCCTGGTGTGCTGCACCATGGGGCTGCAAAAAGTCGGACACAACTGAGCAACTGAACTGAACTGAACTGAATGCACAGGACAGCTGTCTTTCCCCCAAACAGAATGATTTGACCCAAAATATCAACAGTGCTAAAGTTGTGAAACCCTGTGTTAATAGGATATTCTAGAAGCGGCAGATATCTGCAAAGCAGGTTAAAATTTACAAAAGGCTTTTGACCGTGTTCTCTCATTTGCTCTTATAACATTTCTCTGAAGTAAGAAGAAGAAATTTCACCGTGTTCATTTCTTTCATGGATGAGGACTGAGACTCAGGTGGTGGGGGCTTGTCTGAGGTGGTCAGGATGCAAGGCCAGTGATGGAACCCTTGGGACCTGACACCCCATCCCCTTCTCTAGAGACAGTCATCCTCTGATACAGCCAGGCTGGGGTGCAGGTGAGGGGTGATGTAGCTGCCTCTTTGCAGGAAGGTTTATGTCCATACAAAGTCTTCCAACAGTCTCTGGAGAAAAGAGAGACCAAAAGCTTATTTCTTCCCCCATCGTATGATAGAGCATGAAGTCTGTGAGATGCATCTCACGGAAACAAAATCTCCACAATTTATCCTTTAAATTAATGAAGTGGACCTTAGCAGTAAACACACATGGCTTACTGGTAGTCTTCCTGGTGGCTCAGACTGTAAAGAATCTGCCTGCAATGAGGGAGACCTAGGTTTGATCCCTGGGTCGGGAAGATCCCCTGGAGAAGGGAATGGCAACCCACTCCAGTATTCTTGCCTGGAGAATTCCATGGACAGAGGAGCCTGGTAGGCTACAGTCCACACGGTGGCAAAGAGTCAGACAGGACTGAGCCACTAACACTTTCACTTTCTTTGTTCAGTAGGATGCAGTGTTGGTACATGACAGAAATGATATTCATCTATTTAACTGTTTTTTTTTTTTTTTAATTCCTCCAACCTGTAAAAGGTGTCTTAGGTGTTTCTAACTTTTACTTTTGTATTGGGATATAGCCAATTATCAATATTGTGACAGTTTCAGGTGAACAGCAAAAGGACTCAGCCATATATGTGTGTGTGTGTGTGTGTGTGTGTATCCATTCTCCCCCAAACTCCCCTCTTGTCCAAGCTGGCGCATAACAATTGAGCAGAGTTCCCTGAACTATACCGTAGGTCTTTGTTGGTTATTCCCTTTAAATACAACAGCATGTACTTTCTACTCCAAACTCCCTAACTATTCTTTCCCCTCATCCTTTCCCCTGGCAACCATAAGTTTATTCTCTAAGTCTGCGTGTCTGTTTATGTTTTGAAAATAAGTTCATTTGTATCATTTCTTTTCAGATTCCACATGTGAGGGATGTCATAGGATATTTCTCCTTCTCTGTCTGACTTCACTCGGTCTGACAATCTAGGTCCATTCCGGTTGCCGCAGACTGCATTATTTCATTCTTATAATGGCTGAGTAATATTCACAGGAGTTTTAGTTTTCAGGGAAGTCCAAGTATGTGGCCTTTGTAGTTACAGCCCACTCCCCAGATTTCACTATCCTTTCACCAGTCAGTACTCATCCTACCTGAATAGTTGCAAGAGGACATGGAGGGAATTATAGTGCTTTTTCATCTTCACACATGGATCAGAACTCTCTGCAAGGTTCCTCTAGTCCTCGGAGTTGAAATCATGGCCATTTAAAGGGAATCTGCGGGAGCAAAGGGCAACAGGGAAAAGCTAACACAAGCTCATGGTGAAATGTAAGCAGCATGTTTGTGATGTCCTCTGAGGATTAAGTCTACATGGTCTCCACCTGGAGATGACTCTCATCCCTCAAAACTGAGTTTCCACCCTCAATAGCCAACTGTCTGAGCTCAGATTTTCACTTGCAAGCATCTCCTGAAAAAAATCATTAATATCCTCGCAGAAGAGGATTACAAATTTAATCTTTAACCAACCTTAATGCTTACAAGAGGCTCTATTAGACAAATCATGGGCTTTGCAATCAAACGGACCTCAATTCAAGCCTGGCGTCTTTCACTTAGAATGAGATTCCAAAAGCCTACAATGACAAATAATTGGAAACTTGTGTGGATTAAGTGGCATAAGAGATGTGACGGCGTGACCTCCACTCCATGATATTAGCATAATATTAGCATGAACTAATACATCAGATTACTGAGGTCAGCGCCCCATCCTCCACCCAGGCTTAAGTATAAGAGGAAGAGCAGCATATTCACACTGGGAGAAGTGAGTCAGAAGAGGAGTCAGGCCAAGTCCACCAGACCAGACAGATCACCCATGCGTGGGGCACATGGGAGAAGACCACACCCCCCACAGTGAGGGGTCTCTGACACCAGATAGGAGCCCTGCCTGTCTCCTCCAGGACTCAAGCCAGTTCTGGCAGGATAGGTCCCCAGATCCTGTTGCTCTGACTGCTAGGATATACCTTAGGACACCAAGAAGGCTGTGACAAGTACAGGACTCGCTCCAAATTCTGCTCCAAGATTCTTCCAAATATGGCTCAGTGCCCAGCAGCTCCTGTCCGGGCCACAGGCAAGCCAGACCAGCCTCAGGGCTTCTCTGCTGACCACCACCCCTCCTTTGGTGCCTTCAGGGACAGCAGCAGCCCCCGTATGGACCAGCATCGCTTGCAGTGCATGTCATTTTAAGTCAGCACCATCTGTTCTGGGCCCTCATTATGAATTCATAATGAACATATGTAACAATTACATCTGTAAAGGGAAAAAAGTAGGATTTTATGGTTTAGCTTCAAGTAAATGCTCTTTGTGCAAGCAGGCATATTTTTGAGCAATTTGGTTTTGTTTTTATTTTGTTTCTCTGTTAATCCCTGAGAAACTATTTGCAGCAGATAAGTTTTCATTCTAGGCTTAAACATTCAGCTTGGAATGACCAGAAATGGAAGATCACAGCTTCCTGCTCTAAGAATAAGAAATAAAGTAAAAACCAGGGTCCTCCCCAGGAGTGATACCGGAGTAAGGATACAGTAAACAGCTGGGATAGAGAACATGGAGCATGGCTTTGACCTCCTCCTAACACTGACCTCAAGCATGTTGCTCTAAGCCTGTTCCTTCTACAAATTAGAAATATTAATAATAACAGTAACTCTGCCTGAGAGCCAGGAGAAGGATGGAAGGGAACCATGCAGGGTGACCAGCATAGCACAAAGGGTAGCTTTCAGCTTTGCCTGGGTCTCAACTTTACCAATCTTGAAGGGGTTGGAGGGTTGGCACTTTATAATCAAATAGCTGGAATAGATCTGGGCCACTTTCCAGAAGACTAGAATCCTATAGTGACAGGAGCTTTGAAATATGGACAGTTCTCAGTGTGTGCATGTGTGTATGTGTGGTAGAAATAAGTGATAGATTGGTAGATAGAAGCATGGATACATAGACAACTACATGTATACTGAGATACAGGTAGCTAAGCTGGTGAAGAATCCACCTGCAATGCAGGAGACTGCGGCTTGATTTCTGGGTGAGGAAGATCTCCTGGAGAAGGGAATGGCAACCCACTCCGGTATTCCTGCCTGGAGAATCCCATGCACAGAGGAGCCTGGAGGGCTACAGTCCACGGGGTCACAAAGAGTCCGATACAACTGAGCGACTTGAACACCACCACCACATGGATTTGAGGATAGCTAATAAATACATGTATACCTGGACTGATACAAAGACACATAGACAGGTGACAGACAGACAGACAGAGAGATGTGTTTCACACATAAAAAATTGGGAGACTGTATTTATCATGTTAATAATGACTATCTCAGTATGATTGGAGAGACCGGGGAGGGAGAAAGTTTAGGAAAGCAACAAACAATAGCCCGAATAAGGTCTCTATGAAGACCCCGGAGGTTCCAAAGAGTAGGGGTTTGACACAAGGATACATGTAAAAGAGGGATCCTCTGTTCCTGGCAGACAGCTCAGGGAAACATTACTGAATCTTCTGGATATAAGCAGGTATATAAGCCAAGTTAGGTTCAAGGAAACAGTTTTGAAATGTGGGAAAGAGAGTTCACCACCAAACTCACCAGCTCCTCAGGAGGGTTTTGGGATTTGGAAAAGCACAAGATACCCCCCTCCTACCAGCAGGCAGAGGGCACCATGAACATGGCCAGGAGTCCCGCTGCATAGTCACCTCAGCAACCGTAGTCGGGATGTGCAAGAGTCCAGGAAATCACCTGTGTGCAGGGCCGTGAGCTCCTTAATTCCATCTGAGCACAGTGAGGGCGGGGGGGTAGCTATTTGTCCCCTGAAAGTAAGTAGAAAAAACCCAGGACGTACCTGTCCCACATGGGGTGGATTTAATGAGCTTAGCACTTCAATCACTTGCTTCTGCCCCCAAAGCCAAGGAAAAGCTTAGGGCCACCTGGTGAATGGTAATTGCTGGCTCTGTGTCCAGGAGCAGAACAGGCACAGCAGTAATAGATTTCTTTTTCTCCTAGAAAAGGTGGCAGTGGGCAGCTAGCAGTGCTCAGCCAGTCCAAGCTCTGCTTAGCCAGGTGTGCTGTGGCACCCATTAGCGCAGGGTGGCACTGACTCCCAGGCACGTGGGCTTGGACTGTGCACTGAGGTCTCTGCAGGAAAAGTCTGGAGGTATGCTCAGTTTCCTGTGATAGCAACGGTACTTGACAGATGGGCAGTCAGGCTGGGGTTGATCCATGTAGAAGTGCAGTACATTAGGCTTTGAAATCTAATGTTATTCTTTATGGGCTTCCCTGGTGGCTCAGATGGTAAAGAATGTGCCTACAGTGTGGGAGACCCAGGCTTGATCCCTGGATTGAGAAGATCCTCTGGAGAAGGGAATGACTACCCACTCTGGTATTCTTGCCTGGAGAATTCAATCCTGCCAGAGGATCCTGGCAGACTACAGTCCATGGGGGTCCCAAAGAGTTGGATACAACTGAGTGACTAACACTTTCACTTTTTCAATGTTATTCCTCGTCCCCTCCAGAGACATGGAGACACACACAGATCACCAACTACCTGAGAATTGAATACTCCCCTTATTAACCTAAGAAATGACCCCATGGCCCCACAATGCAGGGCTTTCACTAAACTCCATTGCACAATACAGCTTTTTCATTGAGATCAAAATGCAGCATCTTACTTCCCCCTCTGTGTTCAAGCCTTGTCCAGGCGTGCCTACCTTGATGAGATAGGAAATGAAAGTGCCCACTACACCTAAGCCCTGAAGACCACGATCCATGCTGCTGGACTGATCCCTGCCCTCTCGGTGTGAACTCCCCTGCTAGAAAGGATGACTGATGGGCTTCCAAGGGTAAATGTTTGGCCCCACGGCTTCTCCTCCTTTGGGGTGGTGGGACTGGACAGAGGGGCTGGGAGTGGTTTCTCCAACATTCCTCTGGTGCAGAGGGAAACAGCAAAGGATCTTTCTTTTCTCGAAGTGGAAAGCAGGAATATGAGTCCCCCTTTTAACATGGCCATCCCAATTACAGTGTAATTAAGAAGATGGGAGTTCACCTGGAACTTTATTTCCTCTGGGCTGACAAAGGGGATGCCGAGGAGGCTTTGCAGCTGATGGAGCTATTTCAGGCCTCTGCATTCTGACCTCCACTGCCAGCCCGAGCCCCTCACCTCCTCTTGAAGTGTGTTTATTGTGCAGCCAAGAAAACAGGAGCATGGGGAGAGGAGCCACAACACAGCCAGTGCTGAGAGGACTGACATTACAGGGTAGCTCTGGCTTGTTTAGGAACCAATTTAAAGGTTAATTTATGGAGGACTTCTTGACACACTCGCTTGCACGCATAAGTTGCATCATGTTTAAAACAACAATAACAACTGTGCTACAGCAGCTTCTTAAAATCCTCCAATTCAGCCCTCCTCCCCCATTGCATAGAGAAGAGAAATGAATGAACCCCAAAGGTGCAGGCTTTCTAAACTCTGTGGAGTGATTTTCCTACTGCTCTACTGATGAATCACCATCTCTCTCTCATTATTACCTTTCTGTTCTTAGTTTCCCGTTTTTAATATATTTTATAAAATACACTTGATTACAATATTGTGTTAGTAATTGTATATATATACATATATATATTCAAATTATTTTCCATTATAGGTTATTATAAGATATTGAATATATTTCCCTGCACTATACAGGAAACTTTTGTCACATCGATTTTATATATAGTAGTTTGTATCTGTTATCCCAGTCTCCTGATTTACCCCTCCCTGTTTTCCCTTTTGGTAACTATAAGTTTGTTTTCTTATACTTATAAATTAATTAATTTTAATTGGAGGCTGATTACTTTACAATATTGTGGTGGATTTTGCCATACATCAACCTGAAGCACCCACGGGTGTATGTGTCCCCCATCCTGAACTCCCATAAGTTTGTTTTCTATGTATGTGAATTTCTGTTTTGTATATATATTTATTTGTATTTTTTTAGATATCACATAAAAGTGATAGTATATAATATTTGCTTTTCTCTGTCTGACTTACTTTATGAAGTATGATATCCTCTAGGTTCATCCATGTTGCTGCAAATGGCAATATTACATTCTTTTGTATGACTGAGTAATATTCATACGGATCACATCTTAAGCCAATCATCTATTGATGGGCACTTGGGTTGTTTCCTTATCTTGGCTACTGTAAGTAGTGCTTCCATGAACACTGGGTGCGTGTATCTTTTTGAACTAGAGTCTTTTTTACTTCTGGGGATAAATTGTCTTACTCATTCTGTAACATTGCCCCATCATCAGTCCTCAAGTTCTTGCCCTCTTAATTTGCAGTATTCCTCCTCGCTCAGGAAAAAGATGAGGCATGTGATCTGATTAATTTGGGAGGGGTGATGAGGAGAGAGGATGCAACCTTACTGCTCGCTCTCAATCACATTTTACTGTTACAGCAGAAACTTACTTCTCTTGCCCAGTTGTGTCCGACTCTTCGAGACACCATGGACTATAAAGCACAGGCTCCTCTGTCCAGGGGATTCTCCAGGCAAGAATTCTGGAATGGGTTGCCATATCCTCCTACAGGGGAGCTTCCCAGACTAGGGATCTAGCTCACATCTCCTGCATCAGCAGGTGGATTCTTGACCACTGAGCCACCTGGGCTTGATGCACTCGAAGGAGTCCTGGATTGGAGTATGCTACTCCCTGGTCCCCCTGCCTCCAGCATCCTCCCCTCCACACCACTCAAATCTCTAATCCTGCCGGTCCCCTGTCTATGGATCTTTGATGGTGCCCTGCTTGAACCCAGGCATCTGATACCTGGGGGCCTTCAGACAGAATTCAATAGTATTAGGGGTTTTAGTGTATGCTTTTATTTCTGATAATATGAAAATTTACGCAGGCATTTTGGGGGTCACCAAGATGCTCACCTTGGAACAGAACACTGTCAAGCAATTAAAGTGTTGTGTCTGTGCTTGTGTTTACAATGACGATGGTGACAAGTTGCACTTCTTTCATACTGAAGGCTAATGAGAAAAGAACAGAGGCCCGACTCAATACATAAATTATGCGTTCTTTCAAAGTGAAGGTCAAATGACCTCAATGTTTACCGTATGAATGAAGATTTCCCAGTAGTTTGAATAGAGAGATACAGTGGAGAAACTGAGTTATCACGCTGCACAGGGTAATAAAATACGACAAACACACAAGCTGCACGGAGGTGGTCAACCGCACACACACAACTCCAGTTTAGACCGAGAACCCAGTGCACCGTATTAGCTCTCGTTTTTATTTTATTGGCTTTCAGTTTCATGGGATTTAATTACACATTTCTTTCGATTTTTTGTTGTTGTTGTTGTTGTTCTATTAGAGTTACAAGGACGGCATCCTTGAGTATGTTGGTAAATAAAAAGCTGCATTACAATAAAAATATTTTATCAACATTGAGGGTTGACGGGAATGACAATCAGGGTCCCCCCGAGCAGAGAGAGAACCCCTGTGGAAGAGTTAATCTGAAAGTAATTTAATGAAGGGGTTTGAGCAGATTAATAGCACCAATAAACACTGGTAAGGAATCCAAGAACTAGCAGCAGTGGGCTGAAAGGGCAGAGAGAGGTCTCCTGGAGAGCAGAGGGAGCCAGAGCAGCTGGAGGGGGCTGCCTGATGGTGGCGATAACCTAGAGACGCTGGGCCACTTTCTGATCATAGTGCCAAAGCAGGGCGGCAGCAGTGGAATAAATGCTTGTGACTCTTCCCACCACCCTCTGATCACCCCAGAGATTGCCCCAGTCACCCAGGAGCCAGAGGACAAGGGAACCTGGAGCATGCACAGCAAACAAGAATAAAGATTGGATGGGGGAGCCAATGAAGAATAACCAGAATAATGGGAATTTTTCTTTTTCCTTTAAAAAATAGAAAATACTTATTCAAATGCAAGAAATGTTGTCCTGAAAGCTAAAGTCCATAATGCAGTGCCCAGGACCCTCCCCTGGACTTGACCACCTGTCTCTCCTAATCTCCAGCTACATGAAATCACTAACAATTCGTAATAAACCATGTGTTAAGCCATTATCCCTTTTCTAACACTAAATTCCCTGCTCAAAATGTCTCTTTAATCCCAGCTGCTTGTTTACCATCAACCTGTAAATAGTACCTCACCTTACAAGATTCAACACAAATGTCAGTCCTTCTGTAAAACCGCTCCTGGCTCCACTTAGCACAGATGAAGCAATTAATTGCACTATTCTCTGCATCCCTAGTGTAAATCTGCACACTTCTACAACTATACTTACAAGAGCACAGCACTTCTCCTTAGCACTAGACACCAAGTTCCTAAAGGGCAAGATGCATGTCTTCGAGGTCTTTTTATTCACACCTGTTTAAAAAGTATGTCATATAATAGAACTCAGTAAGCAAAAGGAGGGCTTTCCAGGCGGCTCAGTGATAAAGAATCCACTTGCCAATGCATGAGACGCAGGAGACATTGGTTCGATTCCTGGGTCGGGAAGATGCCCTGGAGAAGGTCATGGCAACCCACTCCAGTATTCTTGCCTGTAAAATCCCATGGACAGAGGAGGCTGGTGGGCTACAGCCCATGGGGTCTCAAAGAGTTGGACACAATTGAGCTACTGAGCAGGACATAAGCACAAAGAAGAAAGGAAAGAAAGAATAAACGAGACCATGAAGTATCTAGTATCTATTCTTTATATGATTTTAAGTAATTCATAACTTCTCTGATTCTCAACATCTTTATCAAAAAAGTGAAGAGAATAAGATCAAAATTCTGATAAACACATGTACACCCATGGTTGATTCATGTCAATGTATGGCAAAAACCACTACAATATTGTAAAGTAATTAGCCTCCAGTTAAAATACATTAATTAATATTAAAAATAAAAATCTGAATAAAGAAAGAAAAGTTCAAGCTCTCAGGACAGGAGCTGACTTACTACAATTATTACTATTGAAGACCAATAAAAATGTTCATTTATCTAATCATCCATTATCTCCACATACACACTGTCTTCCAGAAACTGAAAACATTTGTAACTCTGTTCCAGCCAGCCCTTTACACCTACCCCTGTGTCTAAACTAGCAACTAGGTGGTGGATCCCATGCAAAGATCTGCTACAGGCCCTTGTATTTCCCTCTAAGGAGAAAAAACGCTGCAGTTTTCTTTGTTGAGCAGGAAGGGAGGAAGCAATGTGTGGATGGAAATGTATTCTGTTCTTCAGCAGATATTTTTCTTTTCTTCAAGTGACTGGCTCACCAAATGGATGAACAAATGAATGAATTTTCTTCAGTAGATGAGCATACAACTTGCATGACAGGTGTCTTTACCAGGTAATTTTCTCCATGGAGGGAAGTTTTAGATGAGGCGGAATCCAAAAGACCCACTGGTTATATGGGAAGAAGCAGAAAGAAGTCATTATTGTCTAAAATCGAGCCAAATAAGCTCAGCCCTTAAGCTCTTACCTACAAGGTAATTGGCTGCTCAAAGAGAACATCCCCACAACAATCCAAGACCAGACTAAAACAAATTGAGAAAAGAAATGCTGTGAGAGGTCCTAAGGTCTTTCACGAGTTCTGGCTTTGCACATAGATTCCCAGATGGCCAATGGACCTATACTCTTTGATGCATTTGTCCTCGAAGTTCTGAATGCATGTCAAGTGTCTGTCAGTTGATAGAAAGGGATTAACTCCCAGGCTCATTCTGTTGGAGACATTGGTCAATTTTGTGATTCTCTGTTGCCATGAGGCAATTCTACAACTTCCAACATTATTTTTTAGTCCTATTAACATAGTGCATTTCAAATGTTTTTAAATAAACTTGCTAGTTTATATGACTTGAATTCCAGACGTGTGCCTTATGGCTAAGCCAACAGATTTGACAGTGGCTCCAATGAAATCACTGACTCAATGGACATGAATTTCAGTAAACTCTGGGAGATACTGAAGGACAGGGAAGCCTGGCATGCTGCAGTCCATGGGGTTGCAAAGAGTCAGACATGACTTAGGAACTGAACAACAACCTGTGAAATCTGAGTTTTTCTGCAACTCAGTTTAATGTAATATTATAAATGAAAAGAGGAAGGGAGAAAATAATCTGAGCAAAGAGGGTAGAGGGGAGAACTCTCCAGGGATGGAGGAAATTCCTCTGACCCAAGGATTTGTGAGGTTGCCTCCTTTTAAATTTTCCAATTTTTCTATAGCTCCTTTAAAATGCAACATGTAAAACCCTAATAGCACAGGGCAAGCTCTTGTAAAAGGATTACTTTAAACTTTTACAATATCTTAGCACTTTTATTTTCATCTTATTATAGCATCTTATTCCCCTGGAGAAGGGAATGGCTCACCCACTCCAGTATTCTTATCCAGAGAATTCCATGGAGAGAGGCACCTTTGCAATCCATGGGGTTGCAAAGAGTTGAACAGGACTGAGCAACTAACACTTTCACTATTGTGATTTACCTGCAGCTTGTGATTCTGTGTTTTTAGATCATTCCTATGAAATTTCCCAGTCTTAACCAGGTCTTATATACTTTGGTTTCCTGGCTTTAACTGTATTACTTACTACTTCATTTTGAGTTTTCCTCAGCTTGTCAAATTCGTTTGAATGACTTGACAAGGTCATTTTGAATTTTTTTCTTTGCAATGAAGTACATGTAAGATTATTTTCACATTTTCTCACTCTGTACTTGGAACCTGCAATAATTTGACCCTCATCCAGGACCTCTCTCTGAGACACACTTGAAATGCACCTCTCCTCTGCTGTCAAGCTGGCAACAATTACCATTTTGGAATAGTCTTGACCATTCATCTAACAGTCAAGAAGTTTTAAATCTACAGTTGAAAATATCATTCACGATTAAAAAAAAACTGATTGAGATTAAGAAAGATCACTGTCTACTTCATCTAAGTGACATAATAGGAAAATATATCGGTTTAGAAGCCTCACTTGTCAAAATGCGACCCGTGGACAAGCAGCATCAGCCTCTCGTGGTCCATGGACAAGTAGCATCAACACCATCTGGAAGCATCTTAGAGATGCAGAATCACAAGACCTACTTTGAACTTGAATAAAAAAATCTGCACTTAACAAAATCTTGGTGATCTGAATTCACATTCAAGTTTGATAACCATTGGTCTAGATGGTTTATTTTTTGAAAAAGGATCCTAAGCTTTCCTAGGTGATTATAATTTGGTAGCTTGCCTTAAGATTGCCCAGATACTGATGGGGCTGCAATTTCCAAGGCAAGAATTTTTCAAGGATGTTACCACATGTGCCCTCCAGCAGCCCTCAAGAATTTCCCATTCCTACATGATTTCTCTATAGAAACACTTAGAAATTACATTATCACCGCAATACATTTCAAACTTTACTCTCCACTTCTCTCACACTCAGTGGAAAAGCTTTGAATAGTTTAACAGGTTATTATAGAAAGGAAAAAATAAAATCATTGACTTTCTTCACACAGGTGCCAAGTACCAAATTCTTAACTGATTAAGTGCAATGTTTAAGGAAAAAACGAGTATAAACACATATTTGGATTTATACATAGCAATTTGATTCAGAAAACACTGACTCTTGCAATAAGCTGTTCTATGGTCTCACAGGCAAAGTCTCCACTTCTCGGGACCACAATACTTCACCATGAGTATAAAAAGTGTGGGTTGGGAGTTAGATCCGGGTTGTGACACTAACTCTATCACTAATTATGTGGTCATTGGCAAGTCACTTAATCTCCGTTCAGATTTAGCATCTGTAAAATAGAAACAATAATAGTACCTATTCATGTATACTTATGACAGTCAAATCACCCCACTCCAGTACTCTTGCCTGGAAAATCCCATGGATGGAGGAGCCTGGTGGGCTTCAGTCCATGGAGTCGCTAGGAGCTGGACACGACTGAGAAAATTCACTTTTACTTTTCACTTTAATGCACTGGAGAAGGAAATGGCAGCCCACTCCAGTGTTCTTGCCTGGAGAATCCCAGGGACGGGGGAGCCTGGTGTGCTGCCATCTATGGGGTCAGAGTCGGACACGACTGAAGCAACTTAGCAGCAGCAGCATGACAGTCAAATAGAACAATGCATGAAAAACACTACTCTGGACCATATGGAGCAGTCAGTAAATAATTGTTGTTATTGCTGTTATATGAAAAAGTAAATATTATCAAAGTTTCTAAGGCTTGAGACTCCTCCCCAACTAATTCAATATTTTATCCCCAGGGTCTGGCATACAGTAAGAGCTCATTAAATATGTGTTGCAATAATGATTAAATAAATGGATGGATGGGACTGGATTTCCTAATTTGTAAACTGAAAAGACTTGAACTAAATCATTGCTAAATTATAAGTTTGAAGTTTTGACCTATATTTTAAGTAATCCTTAGGTCTGTGTTTAGCACTGTTTTTCAGGTATGCTCCAACCTTAAAAAACGTGAATATAAGGGACTTCCCTGGTGGTCAAGTAGCTAAGATGCCATGCTCCCAGTGCAGGGAACCCAGGTTTGATCCCTGGTCTGGGAACTAGATCTCACATGCTGCAACCAAGACTTGGCACAGCCAAATAAAAATATATAAATAAATTTTTTTTTAAATTGAGAATATGAGCATGTTCAGGAGAAAAAGTGTGCTATGACCAGAAATAAAGTTGCTAAGCATCCCAGGGGAAGCCAAGGCAAAAAACAGTGATATCCTAGAGAACACATTCAGCCAGTCATCCTGGTTGTGAATGTCATCCATTGTTGCTTTCAGCAAACCAGGGATCCAGAAAATAGGTAAGTGCTAATGACCCCAAGGAGAAAGCAGCCTATCTATTTTCATACGCACACCTAGAAGAAATTACACCTTCCTGACAACTTGATTTAGATGAAATGTCATGAGAAAAAGAATGTGCCCAATTTTTCAACAGGGAGAAAAAAAAAAATCCAGTAGGAAATTCAGTCAGGTCTCGGGGGTAAGATTTTCCTAATATTAACCTGATGATTCCCTGTGTATAATAACTGCACCCCTTGACTTTTATTTGTATAAAAATAGTTTTCTTCCCAGGTTCAGTCATTTTTAATCATTGCCCATGCTTGGGACTTGATCTTGTACAGAGCAGGGGTTTGGAAAGTATTTCTTGAATGTAATTACCTTATTTAATCCCCAGGACTACAGTTCTGGATGGTGGACACAACAGATTTGGGTATTTTTGTTTTATGAATATCAAGGCTCTGAGGGGTTTCCTGGGTGGTGGTAAATATTCCTCCTGCCAATGCAGGAGACTTGGGTACAATTACTGGGTCGGGAAGATCCCCTGGAGTAGGAAAGGGCAACCCACTCTGGTATTCTTGCCTGGGAAATCCCATGAACAGAGGAGCCCGGCAGGCTACATTCCATGGGGCCACAAAGAATCAGACATGACTGAGAGACTGAGCACACACACACACACACACACACACACACACACACAACGTTCTGAGAGGTTCAAAATTGCTCGAGTGCACATGGTAAATACTAGTAAATCAGGTCTTGAGCCACTGATCATTGTCCCAGAGTCACTGTACAAACCATCTGCAGCTACAGAATCTGGATTGAGACCAGGAGATCATTCATCCAATTAATATTCATTGGGTGCGTGCTAGATACTAAATATGTAATGATAAACAAACCAAACCTAATTACTGCCCCAGGTAAACTTGTTATCAAGTTATACAGGCTGAAAAAAAATGAAGAAACATTCCCTGCCTCTCATCAAAGCTATCCATTGGAAATTAGATAGCCCATTCAAAATATTTTGGAAAAAAGCCTATGACCAGAGGATGAAGTGGTAGACCTTCAAATGGAAAGGCTTTGTAACCAGGCAGAATTCTGTGCACATCTGTCCTCTACTGCTTCTTGGTTAAATGCCCTTGGGAACGTCAGGAGGTTCACTTTTCTGAGCATCAGTTTCATCATCTGCAAAAACTGGGATATAATGTACCTTTGGAGGAATCATGAGAATTAAATGAAATTTACTACAAGATAGCCTGTCAGAAGTGTCCCCTGAAGGGGGAATTGGCAGCCGACTCCAGTGTTTTGCCTGGAAAATTCCATGTACAAAGGAGCCTGGTCAGCTACAGTCCATGGGGTCACAAAGAGTCAGACACGACTAAGCACACACGTACATTCAAATAACCCCTTAAACATGTATGTTAATATCTAAAATATTATACATGCTAAAATAGTTGCAAAAGGTATAATTTCCAGACTTTTGTATGATTGATATAAACTTCCCCAGATTTTCTATCAATATGAAAATATTAGGCTTGAAAATGTTTTATAGTAACCCTATTATAATTTTCTGCAACAAAATTATAAATTAGTTTTATACTTGTGACCATAAGGCTAAAAATGCTTTTATTAATTTACTATCATAATTTTTATCAAAATACAATTGATAAAACTTTGTAAATATGTTATTGATTTTACTAAATAATATCAAACATAAACCAAAAAAATTCAAGATAGTCTGGAAGATAGGACTGATCACATAAAAGAAGCTCAAAAAACTTTATTTTATTTCCCTTTTCCGTTTCCTATCCTAAAAGTTAGTGGCAAGTACCCTGATTTCCTTTGAAGACATAAAGTCACATGAAAAGCAAACAAAGAGGCATGGAAAGGAGAAGCTGAGTAGCTGGATAACTAAGTGCAGTCTGACCACATTTCAGCAGAGAAGACTGGCCAGTATCTTCCCAGCAGCCCCTGTGATGTCTGAATAGGTGTCTCAGTGTCACATGGCTTATCCTCCCTGCAGAGCTGCAAGGGCACAGCCATGCTCTCACCTCTAAGAGCCACGGGGATGTTTCTCCCCAGAAGCCAGAGCAGAGTGGACAACCACCAAGTGTCTCTGTCTCCAAGCATTCTGAGTGTCTACAAAACATGCTGAGGTCCTTTAATGAAGACATAATTATTAGAAATATTGTGGTGCTTCTACAAGTCATTCCCCAGCCGCCTCCTACTCTGTCCTTCTATTCGTTTCTCCTGAAACATTCTGCACGCAATCCAAACTGAATTATTTGATTTCCTTCAATTTGTTATGACTTGGATGATGCTGTTTTCTCCCCATGGAATGACTCTTCCCCTTTGCTACTTCAAATCCTAATTATCCAACCAACCCAGACCAAACATTCCTTTTCTATCAAACCTTCCCTGAAGCACCCACCTCCTATCCTGCTGCCAGCTGAAACTCAGCTTTTGCAACTCTGCTCTCTCATTATAATTCATGTCTGTATTCCTTGCTGCACTCTCATTTTCTATCCTGTATTAATGTTATTTCTGTATGTGTCTTATCTTCCCTTTTAGATCTCAACTTCCCCGAGGGTAGGAACCACATTGGATTCATTTTTATGTATTGATAGAGCCAAACATGGTAACTAACATATAATGAAAGTGAAACAAGCCTTCATGAGATTAATGGAAATGATGACGGCAGTGATGATGCTAATGATGAAGAGGAAGAGGAGGAGGACAAGCAACTAACATTGCTTCGAGGTTACTATGTGTCAGGCCTTATTCTTAGGCTCTTCCTACAGCTTGTCTCTTTGAGGGCACTCAGAGAATCTACGTAGTGGTCACTGAAGTTAGTATCTTCATTTAACGTATTACAGAATTAAGGTTTGGAGTTGCCAAGTTGCTACCCAAAATCTCATAGTAAGAATAAAGATTTTAACCAAGTTATTTTTCTTCAGAGATAGGATGAAGAACTATAAAAATTACTGTGATAATTAATGTTATATGTCAACTTGACTGGGCAATGAGGAGTCCAGACTAAATATTTTTTCTTAGTGTGTTTGTGGGAGGACATTTCAGGATGAAGTTAGCAATTGAACCTGTGGACCCAGTGAAGCAGATGGTCCTCCCTAGTGTGGGTGGGCATCCTCCAATCCATTCAGGGCCAACATAGAACAAAAAGGTGACGAAGGGGAATTGGCTTCTTTTCCTCCTGTCCCTCTGCCTGGGCTAAAACATCTCACTTCAACTTCTCTTATTCTTGGGCTGGATTTACATCATCTGCTACCCTGATTCTCAGGTTTTCAGACGTGGACTTGAATTACAATTTTCCTTAATATACAGTTTGCAAATGGCAAATCTGGGGACTTCTCAGCTTCCATTATTGCAGGAGCCAATTTCTCATAAGAAATTATATCTATCTATCTTCAGATAACCATTATATTTACTACTGCGGGCAAGAATCCCTTAGAAGAAATGGAGTAGCCACCATGGTCAACAAAAGAATCCAAAATGCAGTACTTGGATGCAATCTCAAAAATGACAGAATGATCTCTGTTCGTTTCCAAGGAAAACCATTCAATATCACAGTAATCCAAGTCTACACCCCAACCAGTAATGCTGAAGAAGCTGAAGTTGAACGGTTCTATGAAGACCTACAAGACCTTTTAGAACTAACACCCCAAAAAGATGTCCTTTTCATTATAGGGGACTGGAATGCAAAAGTAGGAAGTTAAGAAACACCTGGAGTAATAGGCAAACTTGGCCTTGGAATACAGAATGAAGCAGGGCAAAGACTAATAGAGTTTTGCCAAGAAAATGCACTGGTCATAGCAAACACTCTCTTCCAACAACACAAGAGAAGACTCTACACATGGACATCACCAGATGGTCAACACCAAAATCAGTTTGATTACATTCTTTGCAGCCAAAGATGGAGAAGCTCTATAGAGTCAACAAAAACAAGACCAGGAGCTGACTGTGGCTCAGATCATGAATTCCTTATTGCCAAATTCAGACTGAAATTGAAGAAAGTAGGGAAAACCACTAGACCATTCAGGTATTACCTAAATCAAATCTCTTATGATTATACAGTAGAAGTGAGAAATAGATTTAAGGGAGTAGAACTGATAGATAGAGTGCCTGATGAACTATGGACGGAGGTTCGTGACATTGTACAGGAGACAGGGATCAAGACCATCCCCATGGAAAAGAAATGCAAAAAAGCTAAATGGCTGTCTGGGGAGGCCTTACAAATAGCTGTGAAAAGAAGAGAAGTGAAAAGCAAAGGAGAAAAGGAAAGACATAAGCATCTAATGCAGAGTTCCAAAGAATAGCAAGGAGGCTTTCTTATCAGAAAGGCTTCCTCAGTGATCAACGCAAAGAAATAGAGGAAAACAACAGAATGGGAAAGTCTAGAGATCTCTTCAAGAAAATTAGAGATAGCAAGGGAACATTTCATGCAAACATGGGCTCAATAAAGGACAGAAATGGTATGGACCTAACAAGAGCAGAGGATATTAAGAAGAGGTGGCAGGAATACACAGAAGAACTGTACAAAAAAGATCTTCATGACCCAGATAATCACAATGGTGTGATCGCTCACCTAGAGCCAGATATCCTGGAATGTGAAGTCAAGTGGGCCTTAGAAAGCATCACTACGAACAAAGCTAGTGGAGGTGATGGAATTACAGTTGAGCTATTTCAAATCCTGAAAGATGATGCTGTGAAAGTGCTGCACTCAATATGCCAGCAAATTTGGAAAACTCAGCAGTGGCCACAGGACTGGAAAAGGTCAGTTTTCATTCCAATCCCAAAGAAAGGCAATGCCAAAGAATGCTCAAACTACCGCACAATTGTTCTCATCTCACACGCTAGTAAAGTAATGCTCAAAATTCTGCAAGCCAGGCTTCAGCAATACGTGAACTGTGAACTTCCACATGTTCAAGCTGGTTTTAGAAAAGACAGAGGAACCAGAAATCTAATCGCCAACATCCGCTGGATCATCGAAAAAGCAAGAGAGTTCCAGAAAAACATCTATTTCTGCTTTATTGACTATGCCAAAGCCTTTGACTGTGTGGATCACAATAAACTGTGGAAAATTCTGAAAGAGATGGGAATACCAGACCACCTGACCTGCCTCTTGAGAAACCTATATGCAGGTCAGGAAGCAAGAGTTAGAACTGGACATGGAACAACAGACTGGTTCCAAATAGGAAAAGGAGTACATCAAGGCTGTATATTGTCACCTGCTTATTTAACTTATATACAGGGTACATCATTAGAAATGGGCTGGAAGAAGCACAAGCTGGAATCAAGATTGCCGGGAGAAATATCAAAAACCTCAGATATGCAGATGACACCACCCTTATGGCAGAAAGTGAAGAGGAACTAAAAAGCCTCTTGATGAAAGTGAAAGTGGAGAGTGAAAAAGTTGGCTTAAAGCTCAACATTCAGAAAATGAAGATCATGGCATCTGGTCCCATCACTTTGTGGGAAATAGGTGGGGAAACAGTGGAAACAGTGTCAGACTTTATTTTTGGGGGCTCCAAAATCACTGCAGATGGTGATTGCAGCCATGAAATTAAAAGATGCTTACTCCTTGGAAGGAAAGTTATGACCAACCTAGATAGCATATTCAAAAGCAGAGACATTACTTTGCCAACAAAGGTCCGTCTACTCAAGGCTATGGTTTTTCCTGTGGTCAGGTATGGATGTGAGAGTTGGACTGTGAAGAAAGCTGAGTGCTGAAGAATTGATGCTTTTGAACTGTGGTGTTGGAGAAGACTCTTGAGAATCCCTTGGACTGCAAGGAGATCCAACCAGTCCATTCTGAAGGAGATCAGCCCTGGGATTTCTTCAGAAGGACTGATGCTAAAGCTGAAACTCCAGTCCTTTGGCCACCTCATGCAAAGAGTTGACTCATTGGAAAAGACTCTTGCTGGGAGGGATTGGCGGCAGGAAGAGAAGGGGACGACAGAGGATGAGATGGATGGGTGGCATCACTGACTCAATGGATGTGAATCTCAGTGAACCCTGGGAGTTGGTGATGAACAGGGAGGCCTGGTGTGCTGTGATTCATGGGGTCACAAAGAGTCGGACATGACTGAACGACTGAACTGAACTGATCTCTATCTGTTTTTCTGTATCTCCTGTTGGTTCTGGTTCTGTTTCTCAGAGAACCCTGATGAGTACAATTATCTGGCTTCCCACATTTGTTTGTTCTTAGATTCCCATAATTTTAGGAAAGTACTCCTATAATTTTAGAATTATATCACCTCAGAAGAAAACTCTCAGACTCATTTCTTCTTTATATTATTTTCCCCTCCTATCTCTCAAAAGGAGGCTTTTAACAACCACTTAGTGAGAAGACATTTGTGGTTAATCCTGACCAGGGCAGAGCTAAAAGGACACCCCGAGCTGAGTGGACACAAACCTTTGATGCATACAGAGTCCTGGCTGAATCAAGTGCTTTCAACTTCCCTTTCAAAGAGTTATTCCTCCAGGATTCTATTTAAAGCTCTGCAGACGTGAACAAAGGCAAAGGGCATGGAGCAGCATGACATCCATTGAGGATGGTGGGGCAGGAGGGGATCTCCAAGTTCCTTTCCCATCCCATAGGTCCAGGTGATGCAGTGGGGGTTACAGTGTTACAGGGGGCAGGCACCCCAAAGGAGCTTGTGTCTCTCTACAACAGCATTCTAAGGAAGAGATGCACAGTGCATGTGATCAAGAACTAAAATGGGTGGTTCCAGTAAACCTCAGGCAGAATAACTGGGGAACGGGAGAGAAAAACAACAACAATAAAAAAAAAATAGACTGGGGTCTGGCACAAGTGAGGCTATAATGAGAGTGAGGTGACAAGCTTCCATAATCTCTGGCCTCTCTGCAACTTCACTTTCCCGTGGGGAAATGGTCCTTGGGGGTTCAAAGACAAGCAGAAGCATTAGAATTTGGAAGGTTCTTAAAATGACATGGGCAGCATTTCTATTAAAGTTCTTAACACAGGGATGGATAAAAGGATCTCAGTCATTTCTTGACTTTGCCTGATCTTCTTGCACGGCCCAAGCTCAGCATCTCCATTTGCACTGGTTTCCCTTCCTAGTCTGGGGTCCCGTTTTCTCTGTATCCTGAATTCCTCAGCCAGTTTCCTGACACTCTCCGTGCAGGAACGCAGCACATGATCTTATACATTGTGGGTTCTCAAGAAACATTTGTCAGGGGAGGAGGTGATTTGGCAAAGATATCTAGTCCTTGCATCTTTGGCACACAGCTAATCAATCAATGCTGATTGGAATGGAATGAGGGATGTGTGGCCAAAGAGAGCTGTTTTTTTGAAGCTCAGTGAGCTTGATTGCTTGGTTTCGAATAGCTGTTGTGCTTTGGCAAGAAGGTATACATTTCCAAATTCGAAGTGTAAATTCCGTTTAATTAGTGACATGAACTAGATGGCCACAGCTGCTGTTTCTTTCAGCGGCCAAGGGCCCGGGGGAAGAAGAGCAGCAATGAGTGGAAAATGAATCAAATGGGCAGGGAGCGAAGATGGTGGACACAGATGGACCTCTCTCCTCTCCACTGGTCCTGACCTCGTGGAAGTGACATCAGAGACATCTTTAGGGAGTCCAGGAAGCTTTCATCTTGCTTGTTCTCACACACATACTCAAAGAGAAGCTGTGAAGCAGCATAGTTTAGTGGACTAAACGTAGAACGTAGAATCAAAAGATAGAGTTTAATTCCACATATATGCATTAATATATGATATTTCTCTCTTTCTCACTTACTAGAAAAATGGCAAAGATGAATCTGTTTGCAAAGCAGAAATAAAGACACAGACAGAGAGAACAAATGGTTGGATAATGGGGGGTGGGGGGTGGGGCGCGGAAAGGAAGGCTGAGATGAATTAGGAGACTGGCACTGACATATATAAAATAGATAACTAATGAGAACCTTTTGTATAGCACAGGGAACTCTACTCAGTGCTCTGGGGTGACCTAAACGGAGAGGAAATCCAAAAAAGAGGGGATATATGTATACATATAGTTGACTCACCTTGCTGTGCAGCAAAAACTAGCACAACATTGTTAAGCAAATTACTCCAATAATTTTTCTTTAAAGATGGAGTTTAAGAATTTTGTTATGTTGAATAGGTAATTTTTAAAAGCTTTAAAAAAGTCTGATCTGATAAATAAATGGTATGGAGCTTGACAGATGTATTTGATGACAAAGTCAACTCTAAAAGAATATCAACTGATGTGAGTAATAAAGTAAAACAAAAGGATATACATTTCATAAATACAGATTAACCGAGATGAAAGGAAATGTAATATTTGGATGCTTGTCCTTGCGGCTCAGATGGTAAAGCGTCCACCCACAATGCAGGAGACCTGGGTTCGATCCCTAGGTTGGGAAGATCCCCTGGAGAAGGAAATGGCAACCCACTCCAGTATTCTTGCCTGGAGAATCCCATGGACCGAGGACCCTGATAGGCTACAGTCCATGGGGTTGCAAAGAGTCAGACATGACTGAGCGACTTCACTTTTACTTTCACTACTATTAATGTAAAGATAAGAATGTATGTAGGGTTAGAAGTTCTCTCTTTAATGGTAAAATAACATCCAATTGAATGGCTAAATTAAAAAATAGTAATAATAATAATACCTGACTCCATTCGCAAACACTAACCTGTGTCATTAAGCAACCCACTTCTTGACTTTGAGCCCTGGTCTTCAACCCATTAAAGGGGAATGACAATTCCAGCCCTACCAACATCAACAGTATACTGCAGTTATCAAATGAGTTCATACATGAAAGTGAAAGTCACTCAGTGGCATCTGAGTCTTTGCGACCCCATGGACTATACAGTCCATGGAATTCTCCAGGCCAGAATACTAGAGTGGGTAACCTTTCCCTTCTCCAGAGGATCTTCCCAACCCAGGGATCAAACCCAGTTCTCCCATATTGCTGGTGGATTCTTTACCAACTGAGCTATCAAGGAAGCCCTGAGTTCGTATGTAGGTGTTTAGTAAAGAGTAAAACTTCCCCAGTGGCTCAGCGGTAAAGAGTCACCTGCAATGCAGGAAAGCCAGTCTGATCTCTGAGTCAGGAAGATCCCCTGGAGAAGGAAATGACAACCCACTCCAGTGTTCTTGCCTGAGAAATCCCATGGACAGAGGAGCCTGGCAGGCTACAGTCCACGGGGTTGCAAAAGGGATGGAAAAGACTTAGCAACTAAACAACAACAAAAAGAGTAAAGCATGATATAAATGCAAATGAATTAACAAACACTAAATACGAGCCATGGCCTTCTACCCTATTAGGGACATGTTTGCTCAATAATCCCATCCACTTCTCACAATACCTCTGTTTACAAGGTAGGCAATTAGCATAGATATTATGTTTGTTAGAGATCACAAAGCTCACACATCTGGATCCACAATCCCCTTCCATCTTTCAACTCTTTTCTTCTATTTTCTGTCCCTATTTCAGTGTAAATGGAGCCACTGGGCCTGACTCTAATTCTTCCTATTGTCCATGTTTGGGCTTAAAGCTTTAACCTGCAGTATAATTTCAGTCTGCCTTCTGTATCTTGGTTCCCCATTTGGGGAAACAAACGTGTGTCAAAAATAGTTTTAAAAAATTCTGGTAAGTTCCAAAATGCAAAACTGGAATTTGCCAAGCTCTGGCAACTATTTATATAGCATTTACATCATATTTACAACTATCTACATAGCATTTACACTATTAGGTATATTAAGTAATCTAGAGATGATTTAAAGTATATGGGAAGATGTGTACAGGTTATATGCAAACATTACGCCATTTTCTAAAAAATACTTGAGCATCTTTGAATTTTGGTATCCATGGGCATCCTGGAAGCAGTGTTCCTCGGATGAGTGCATGTTCAGTTGCTCTGTCTTGTCTGATTCTTTGCAACCCTATAGACTGTATGAACCCTCCAGGTTCCTCTGTCCATGGTCCTCCAAGCAAGAATACTGGAGTGGGTTGCCATTTCCTCCTCCAGGGGATCTTTCCAATCTAGTGATGGAACCTGCATCTCTTACATCGTTCTGCATTAGCAGGTGGGCTGGTTACCACTAGCGCCACCTGGGAAGCCCATCCCTCAGATTCCAAGAGACAAATATGACTGTCCTCTGAACTACTAGGTGATTCATTTGATTCTTCAATCCGCATGTTCCCTCTGTGCGTCAATCATTACTTTAGGTTCTGTGGAATATCTTTAAAAGTGTTAGTGGCAGTGTCTTCCTTCATGGAGCTTGCATTCTAGAAAAACACGAACCAAGAAAAATTACCCATGATCTCATGTATCACAAACAGATGACAAGTTGTCATGGAGAACATAGAGTATGTTTACTATATAACAGAGTCTCCACCAGCATTTTACATGTTCTAGTTGTGGAAATAAATGAAGACCACCCAAAGGACAAAAAAAGCAATTTATTCAGAACTTGTTATGGCAAGGGAGGCCGTCACCAACATGTGTACTGCCAGAGACCCAAATGCAGGCAGAGTGAGAAAGCTTTATAAAGGGGAAAGGGGGAAGGCTTCAGATTCCCTGATTGAAAGTTATTGGTATAGACAAGCTGGGGTAGGCCAGCTAAAAGGGGAACACCCTAGGTGACCAGATAGGGGAGCATATTTGGTTTCCTCCAATTTGTCCAAAGTTGAAAACAGAGGCAAAACTCAGGGAACCTGGCAGGTATTGCCACAGAGATTGTGATTTGAACTAGTCACTTCCTGTACTAGTCACTGAAGATTGCAGGTGTTCCATTTTTAAATACGTCTGTCTATCATCCATTTGTCTATCCAGTCTCTCATCATTCACTTACAGCAATCATACGGACCTAGAGTCTGTCCTACAGAGTAGAGTAAAACAAAAAGAGAGAAACAAATATAGTATATTAACACATAAGTGTGGAATCTAGATTAAGGGTACAGATAAACCTATTTTCAGGGCAGAATAGAAGCACAGACATAGAGAACAAACATGTGGACATGGGGAGGGCAGAGGGGAGGGTGGGACAAACTGGGAGAGGAGCTCTGATATATATACACTGCCACGTGTAAAACAAATAGCTAATGGGACGCTGCTGTGTATCACAGGGGGCTCAGCTCAGTGCTCTGTGATGACCTAGAGGGGTGGGATGAGGGGAGGGAGGTCCAAGAAGGAGGGTATATATGTGTACATATGGCTGATTCACTTCATTGTACAGCAGAAACTAATACAACATTGTAAAGGAATTATATTCCAATAAAAAAACCATATGGTACAGACACTGGTATCCAGAGAAGACTGAGGCATGGTGAGACAACTAAACTGCCCGGAATCACACAGCTAGTAAGAGGCAGAACCATGATTCTAACCTAAAATGATTCCTCCAAAATCTGTACCCTCAGCCACTAACTAATATATCTGAATAAAGAAAAGATCAACACGAAAGGAAATGGGCAAAGAACCAGAGCAGAGAGTTTACAAAAGATAAATGCAATAACTCAATATTAAAAAGGATGCTCAGACTCCACCAAATTAAGGGAAATAGAAAATAAATTACAATCCGATACTCTTATTATTTACTTATCTGGTAGGTAAATATCAAGAAGTTTGATGGCATACATTGTGGGTGCACTTGTAAATTAAAAAACCTGTGAAGAGGAATTTGACAGTATCTGTTAAAATTACAAAGACACCTCTCCTAGTCCCAACAATTTTATTCCTAGATATTTATTATAGGTGTATAAACCCATGAGGGAAATGGTATACATGCAAGGGTAGTCACTGTTGCATTTATAAGAGCAAACCCTGGGAACGACCTAAATGACCATCACCAGAGAGTTGGAGCATCTATAACAACAGGAGCGTATTTATAACACATGGGCACTTACCACTTTCAATGCTTTACCAGCATTAGCTCATTTCATCCCTATAAGGACCCTACGAGGTGGGCACTCTTCATATCAGTTTACCAGATGAGTCAACCAATGTACAGAGAAGTTAGGTAAGTCAACAAATGTACAGAAAAGTTAAGAAGTTAAGTGAGTAACACAAAATTTAGGCTCAGGCAACGTGGCTCCAAAGTCTGTTCTTAACCGCCATGCTATGCTGGCCACCCCAAGGCAGTTACAAGAGCAAGGTGGTTCTACACGTATCAAAATATAATACTCTCCAAGGTGTAAAATGAGAGAGAAAACACAACACAGAGCACGCTACAGAATGGCATGTATGTGTGTGTATTATATATATATATAAATATACATATAATATAAATATATATAAATATTGTACTTACATTATATGTGTGAAATATATTCAGAATGATATACAGCCTGGGAGGGGAAAGGAAGGAGAAGGATAAGAAGGAGATACTTTTATTATAAAAGCTTATTGTTTCAATTTTGGGCAACAAAGATGTTTTTCTATTAAAAACATAATTACAAGCAATTATAATCAGATAATATAACTTTTATGTTGCAAATCCTTTAGTTGCTTATATAGGTGTGCTCAGTCATGTCCGACTCTGTGCAACTCCATGGACTGTAGTCCGCCAGGCTCCTCTGTCCATGGAATTCTCCCAGGCAAGAATACTGGAGTGGGTTGCTATTTCCCTCTCAAGGGATCAAACCTGGGTCTCCTGTGTGTCTCCTGTATTGCAAGCAGATGCTTGACCACTGCACTACCTGGGAAGAACTAGAATAACCACATCCAGATTCCATAGCACAGTCAGTAAGGAACATGTTTTATTCAGTCTGTACTTTCTTCCTTTGGAGTATGCAAGCCTCCCTCCATTTCATCTGCCCAGCTTCTCAGAGTCCCTTTCTCTGCTTAAACATGATGAGAAGGTTCCCACCTCAGGGCCTTTGCACATGCTATTCCTTCTCTTTCTCTCACTTGTAATCAAGTGGCTACTTCTCATCCTACCGGCCTTTGCTGAGCTTCCCAAGCAAACAATTTAAAATCATTGTCCTAGTTCCCCTCTTATTTATCAAGTACCTTCTTTTATTTTTTCCAATTAGCACTAATCATAAGCTATAATTACTTGTTTTGATTCTACTTCCTTAATGCCTTTTTAATTAGCTATTCCCTTTACCAGAACAGGGCTGTATTTGTCTTCTTTCACATGAGAGTGCCAGCACCTTTTACAGTTCACAGCAAACAGTAGGTACTCAATAAACATGAGTGTAATTGTTTAATTAATTCACTAGCAAACCCTGTCATTCACGTAGAAAGAAACCCAGCATGAAAGGGGATTTGAGGAGAGTATTTTCCATTTCCAACCTCCAACACAAGTAAAAGGCAAGAGGATTTCACAAGAAATATTATGGATACGGGTCCCCAAAACCTAGAAACAAAATTGTTGCATGATCTATGAGTGCAAGCTAAACTGTACAAGCTTTGAAGTTGTGAAAGTCACTCAGTAGTGTCTGACTCTTTGCAACTCCATGAACAATACGGCCCATGGAAATTCTCCAGGCCAGCATGTTGGAGTGGGTAGTCATTCTCTTCTCCAGGGGATCTTCCCAACCCAGGGATCGAATCCAGGTCTCCCGCATTGCAGGTGGATTCTTTATCAGCTGAGCTACCAGGAAAGCCCCAGCTTTGAAGTTATACAGATCAGAATTCAAATTTCTGCCTAGTTGCCAGTCCTATAGCTTTGGGTAGAAACTAGAGTCCCATGGACAGCAAGGAGATCAAACCAGTCAATCCTAAAGGAAACCAACCCTAAATATTCATTGGAAGGACTGATACTGAAGCTGAAGCTCTAATACTTTGGCCACCTGATGCAAAGAGCTGACTGATTGGAAAAGACCCTGATGCTGGGAAAGACAGAGGGCATGAGGAGAAAGGGGTGACAGGGGATGAGGTGGTTGGATGGCATCACCAACTCAGTGAATATGCTGCTGCTGCTGCTAAGTCACTTCAGTCATGTCTGACTCTGTGTGACCCCATAGACGGCAGCCCACTAGGCTCCTCTGTCCCTGGGATTCTTCAGGCAAGAATACTGGAGTGGGTTGCCATTTCCTTCTCCAATGCATGAAAGTGAAAAGTGAAAGTGAAGTCGCTCAGTCGAGTCCGACTCTTAGCAACCCCATGGACTGCAGCCTACCAGGCTCCTCCGTCCATGGGATTTTCCAGGCAAGAGTACTGGAGTGGGTGCCATTGTCTTCTCTGTCAGTGAATATAAGTTTCAGCAAACTCTGGGAGATAGCGAAAGACAGAGAAGTCTGGCACGCTGTAGTCCATGGGGTAGCAAAGAGTACGACAGAACTGAGCGACTGGATAGCAAAAATGAGCTTGAATTATGTCATCTACAAAACGAGGATGGTGAAAATATTGTGAGGATTGGATAAAACAAAATGTGCAAATCTTGGCTCGTGGTAGCGACAGCTTACAGTATTGGATTCATGATCTCTGAAGAAGATTTAGCTTCTGGACCAGCTACCAGGCTTGATCACTCAAGAGCTTTTGTGTAGCAGAGTTTTATTAAAGTATGAAAAGGGACAGAGAATGCTTCTGACACAGATGTCAGAAGGGGATGGGCAGTGCCCCCCTCGCTAGTCTAAGCAAGGGAGTTATATACTTTTAAAATTAGTTATTACAGTAAATCAAAAGAATATCTCAAGATTGTAAAGATCTTAGGAGACTCACTTCCATAATTTACATTTTAAGATAACCGGATTCGCCAGAAGGTTTTCAGGAAGGAGTAACTGTCCTCAAGCAGGATATATTGTTGTTATATAATTCTTCAGTTCAGTTCAGTTCAGTCGCTCAGTCATGTCCGACTCTTTACAACCCCATGAATTGCAGCACGCCATGAAGAAGGCTGAGCGCCAAAGAATTGATGCTTTTGAACTGTGGTACTGGAGAAGACTCTTGAGAGTCCCTTGGACTGCAAGGAGATCCAACCAGTTCATTCTGAAGGAGATCAGCCCTGGGATTTCTTTGGAAGGAATGATGCTAAAGCTGAAACTCCAGTACTTTGGCCACCTCATGCGAAGAGTTGACTCATTGGAAAAGACCCTGATGCTGGGAGGGATTGGGGGCAGGAAGAGAAGGGGACAACAGAGGTTGAGATGGCTGGATGGCATCACTGACTCGATGGACGTGAGTCTGAATGAACTCCAGGAGTTGGTGATGGACAGGGAGGCCTGGCGTGCTGCAATTCATGGGGTCGCAAAGAGTCGGACACGACTGAGCGACTGAAGTGAACTGAACTGAGGCCTCCCTGTCCATCACCAACTCCCGGAGATCACTCAAACTCATGTCCATCGAGTTGGTGATGTCATCCAGCCATTTCATCCTCTGTCGTCCCCTTCTCCTCCTGCCCCCAACCCCTCCCAGGATCAGGGTCTTTTCCAATGAGTCAACTCTTCACATGAGGTGACCAAAGTATTGGAATTTCAGCTTTAGCATCAGTCCTTCCAATGTACACCCAGGACCGATCTCCTTAGAATGGACTGGTTGGATCTCCTTGCAGTCCAAGGGACTCTCAAGAGTCTTCAACACCACAGTTCAAAAGCATCAATTCTTCGGCACTCAGCTTTCTTCATAGTCCAACCCTCACATCCATACATGACCACTGGAAAGACCATAGCCTTGACTAGACAGACCTTTGTTGGCAAAGTAATGTCTCTGCTTTTTAATATGTTGTCTAGATTGGTCATAACTTTTCTTCCAAGGAGTAAGCGTCTTTTAATTTCAAGTCTGAAACCACCATCTGCAGTGATTTTGGAGCCCAGAAAAATAAAGTGAGCCACTGTTTCCACTGTTTTTCCATCTATTTGCCATGAAGTGATGGGACCAGATGCCATAATCTTAGTTTTCTGAATGTTGAACTTTTAGCCAACCTTTTCACTCTCCTCTTTCCCTTTCTTCAAGAGGCTCTTTAGTTCTTCTTCACTTTCTGCCATAAGGGTGGTGTCATCTGCATATCTGAGGTTATTGATATTTCTCCCGGCAATCTTGATTCCAACTTGTGCTTCATCCAGCCCAGCATTTCTCATGATGTACTCTGCATATAAGTTAAATAAGCAGGGAGACAATATACAGCCGTGACGTACTCCTTTTCCTATTTGGAACCAGTCTGTTGTTCCATGTCCAATTCTAACTGTTGCTTCCTGACCTGCATACAGACTTCTCAAGAGGCAGGTCAGGTGGTCTGGTATTCCCATCTCTTTCAGAATTTTCCACAGTTTATTGTGTC
>NW_011494777.1:25443-48993 GCF_000754665.1 Bison bison bison | reverse complement strand
ACAGGTCAAAGGCTTTGGCATAGTCAATAAAGCAGAAATAGATGTTTTTCTGGAACTCTCTTGCTTTTTCAATGATCCAGCAGATGTTGGCAATTTGATCTCTGGTTCCTCTGCCTTTTCTAAAACCAGCTTGAACAACTGGAAGTTCCCAGTTCACGTACTGTTGAAGCCTGGCTTGGAGAATTTTAGCATTACTTTACTAGCGTGTGAGATGAATGCAATTGTGCGGTAGTTTGAGCATTCTTTGGCATGGCCTTTCTTTAGAAAAAAAAGACGGGAAAAAGTAGAAAGTCAAGAAATACCTGGAGTACCAGGGAAATTTGGCCTTGGAGTACAAAATGAAGTAGGGCAAAGGCTAATAGAGTTTTGCCAAGAGAACGCACTAGTCATAACCCTTCTTTAACCTTGAGCTTTAGTGGGTACTGCTTTTGATGTGGGAATAGGTGAGGGTCTTTGAGCTTGATAACAACAGGAACAGCATTTTGTGTTCGACCCAAAGTTTTTCCATCAGCCCACACTTTAGGATTTACATTTTGTTCAATTAAAAGAGAAGGTTCCATATTTATGAAAACAGAGGCC
Organism: Bison bison bison; assembly: GCF_000754665.1. Lineage (NCBI taxonomy): Eukaryota > Metazoa > Chordata > Mammalia > Artiodactyla > Bovidae > Bison > Bison bison. The sequence continues at coordinate 48,414 of NW_011494777.1, read as the reverse complement.
TGATCCTTGCTCAGTATATCCCTCCCCAGAAGGAGTGAGGGAGACTCTGGCATGGTTAGAAACTCATTAGAAAATAATACATAGTCCCAGTTGCAGCTTAAAGGATGACTGAAATAATAGCGTTTGGTTTCTTCTGACTGTCCCGTTACAGTAGTGGATCAGGAGGAAAGTGGACCAGGGGCTTCAGTGAGCACAGAGAAAGTTGCCACAGTGTCCAAAAGAACTTCAACTAATTGGTGCCCCACAGTTATTAATACCAGGGGTTCCTTGGGTGTTATTAGGATGGAAGCTTGTGTGGGGACCCCCGGGCACCTTTAGTCCTGATTGTCCTGAGAGCCCGACCCCTGGGGCCTAAAACTCTGGGGGCAGTCTCTCCTCAGGTGTGGTCCTTTGCAGACTGGACATGGAGCCAGGGGGTGCCTTAGATGCCTGAGGGCAATCCCACTTGAGACGCCCCTCCTTCCCACAGTAATAAGAAGTCCATCCCTTTTCACCTGGGTTCCTCTGGGCATTGTTCCTCAACTGTTTCAGAGCAGATCTAACAGCCATTGTTGGGGCTTCAGTCTTTTGCCTGGTTCTTTTTTTTTTCCTATTTTCCTATTTTCCTCCTCATATCCTCTACCACAATATACCATCTAAGCCAGCTGCAACAGTTTTTCTAATGACTGATTTGGTCCAAATGCCTGTTTTAGTAGCTTATGGAAGATATCTGAAGCCGAATGAGTGAGAAATTTGTTTTTTAAGATCATTCCTCCCTCTGAACTTTTGAGATCAACATCAGTAAACTTGTGGAAAGCCTCCCATTGTCTATCTAGGAATTTACCAGGCGTTTCCTTCTCTCTCTATTCTAGCCAACTTAGCATAGTCTAAAGCCTTAGTGAGTGCTCGCTTGAGTCCTTCACGAATACATCTGACAAAGTGGCACTGTTATGGGAACTGCTTGGCTCACAGTACGAAGGAGGGCGATTTCATGTCCCCTCCTTCCCCTTGTCTCACGTTCAAGCCATTCATCTCCAAAAGTAGTAGCTTCCCCCAAAATTCAAGTTTTTGAGCCAGGAGCCAGTGTCTGTCTCACGACATACATTACATCTTTCCAAGTAAGGTCATAAAGTAAAGTTAGTCCCACAAAGGCTTCTGTATACCTTTTGGATCCTCTAAATAATATTGACCAGAATTGGTACTGTTTGAATTTCTACCAAGACAGGCAACCCCTCCTGGAAAGAGGCCCTGATCCTCAGCCTATTCAGTTGGGAGCCCCATACAGGGGCAAAGTACAGGAGGGAGCTGAAGATTTCACAACCAAATCTGCACCCTTAGGACTTAAGTCCTGCATGTCTTGCAGAGAGATAAAGAGCAACATGTGAAACTTCCAGCCATTTCCCTTGTTTTTTACAGAACTGATCTAATTAATTGTAAAACAATACTACAGATGAGAGACCCTTCAGCTGGCCAGTATTCCCCTGTCTTCCAAAGGATACTGTGGCCATTTAGTATCACAGAAGGTCAAGCATGTCTTTTTTAAAGTCTAGGGTTCAAACTTGTCCCAGTTGTTTTTTTCTTTTTTTAAAAAAATATGTTGTAAAGGAGTGGTTCTGGAACAGATAGCTCCTATCTGTAAAAGAGAAAAGAGTGGCACCCACAACCATGGCTTCTTTCCACTGGAGGTGTCTCTCCCTGCTCTGGATGGGGGTGTAGACAGACTTTCACTGAAGCTTTCCTTCCCTAGTCAGACTTAGTCTGTCCCCGACTGACAGGCACCTTACTCGCAGGCGGGTGGAGATGCACCAGGGTTAGACCTGCTGGAATCCCAAACTGACTTAGTTCCACACCACCAAGACCTTTGTTTGATTTGCCCCTTTCCCCTGATGCCTCCTGGGATGGAACAGAGCAGCTTTTTGGAATGCCTCCCAAGCTAGGACTACTAGGGGAAGCACCCACACTACGTGTGCCTGTGAACATTCCTGAGTACAGTTCTGACCACAGTAGAAATGGTGAGTCATAAAGGGATAAACAGCAACCAAGATGTCCCTTCTGAGTTGTCACCAGGCCAGTATATGTGATAGCAAAAGGATTGGCCAGCGAGGAAAAAGTGAGTTTTGTCCTCAAGCTACTAAGCCAATCCTTCCAGTTGATTTCCACAGATTACACAAAAGGAACATCTAGGCAGTTGAGACAAAAGCCATCAGAGAGCCTTCTCTGGTCTGCTAAGAGCTAGCACTACCAAAAGAAGAAGCCCATTGTAATCCCAATATAACCACATCTTGAAATTCCTGATCTGTATCCTCAAAAACCTCATGGTCACCAGCAGTGTGTCTATCCACTTAGATCAGAGGCACAGCTATGACAAAGACTCACTTTCAGCTCGCTGGCCCTTGAGGCAGGCAGCCAAGAGACTGACGTCTAGACTGAGAGATGTTCCTGGAGCTAGAGCTCCGCCTTGCTCCCAAACATGCTCTTGTAACCTTAAGCACCTAGCCAGGCTAGGTGCTTCCATACTTGGGGTCTAAGTAAAAGTACATAGTAACAGCATGGATCACAAGTCCCTTGGAAGTCTCTGATCTGATAGATTAGTTAGTAGTTCTAATTCCCCACGCAATTACGAAATGATCATAGACTACGAAAAGGTGACCGAGAAAGGAAAGTTCAGTCGACACACTTTGCCCATCTCTGGCCGCCCCCCTCGCAGGGACATTTGGTGTCTCTTGGCATTGGCAAATCAGTATAACCCCCCGACAAGGCTCCCCTTTCTGGAGCTGCCTTCAGTCATTACGAGGCACTGCAAAACTGCAGAGCAGGGCTCCTCGCTTGCTTCATGCAGGGCGTGTCATTCGTTCACACAAGCACACAGAAGAATTAGTAAAGTAAAGCAGAAAATGTGTATACTGAGAAAACAGTCTAGAGCTCTGTGTTCTTACCTTGTCCTGAAGATCCCTGATGAGCCCCAAGGTGATAGTTTGCTTACAGTGAACAGTGTCAGATTCGTGATCTTCAAATAAGAAGATTTAGCTTTGGGACCAGGGACCAAGCTTGATCATTCAAGAGCTTTTGTGTAGCAGAGTTTTATTAAAGCATAAAAAGGGACAGAGAAAACTTTTGACATAGACATCAGAAGGGGGATGGAGAGTGCCCCCCTCGCTAGTCTAAACAAAGGAGTTATATATTTTTTAGTTATTACAATAAATCAGAAGAATGTCTCAAGGTTGTAAAGATCTTACTAGATCCACTCCTATAATTTACATTTTAAAATAACAGGATTAATCAGAAGCTTTTCAGGAAGAAGAAACTGTCCTCAAGCAGGATACATTGTTGTTATACAATGCTTAGTACAGAGTTTAAACTGAGTTGTTTGTTGTGTAATCATCAGTTCAGGGCTTAAAGAAAAAAATGTTTTATGTGACTAAGACTAAGGAATGGAGAGAGAGAAAAAAAAAAAAAAGATGTTTGTCTTTTCCTCCTTCTTGAGAATTCCAGACCCCTATCTCGGTCATGTATGGATGTGAGAGTTGGACTGTGAAGAAAGCTGAGTGCTGAAGAATTGATGCTTTTGAACTGTGGTGTTGGAGAAGACTCTTGAGAGTCCCTTGGACTGCAAGCAGATCCAACCAGTCCATTCTGAAGGAGATCAGCCCTGGGATTTCTTTGGAAGGAATGATGCTAAAGCTGAAACTCCAGTACTTTGGCCACCTCATGCGAAGAGTTGACTCATTGGAAAAGACTCTGATGCTGGGAGGGATTGGGGGCAGGAGGACAAGGGGACGACAGAGGATGAGATGGCTGGATGGCATCACCGACTCAATGGATGTGAGTCTGAGTGAACTCCGGGAGTTGGTGATGGACAGGGAGGCCTGGCGTGCTGTGATTCAAGGGGTCACAAAGAGTCAGACACGACTGAGCGACTGAACTGAACTGATCTTCACTTTGAAAATCCCAGACCCCTTTCTCTTCCTCGGGAACCCTGGACTTCTTATCAACCTGCCTAGGAATTGACTCTCTCAGTAGTCCCCCAATTAATGCTTATTGTATAAGTACTTCCTCCTCTTGTTCCCAGGTGCATGGACGCCTGCAGAAAACAGAGGTATAGCAAATTACAGCAAAGTTTGCTTGAGGGTCCATCGAAATCTGAAAGGAGGGTCCTTCCTCCAAGACTGCCATTACTGCTGCTATTTTGGGCCTGATGATGTCAGGGGACAGCAGCAAACCCTACCCTGTCAAAGTCCTTCACCCACTCAGGCCCCATTGTATTCTCCTTGCAGACAGAGCTGCATTTCCATAAATAGTGCACTGTGTTCCTTTGGGTTGCAATTTCATTAGTATTACCCAAGTTCTGTTATAGTAATAAATTTGGAGCACAATGTCTACATGTCAGGCCCTTTCAAATGCTTTGATTAAGGAGGATTTGAAAATCATTTTTTTTCTTATTATTCCTTTTCTGCTTGTGTCATGGCACCAAAGTTGGCTGGATCCTGGGAAGCAGACAGGTTATCAGTGCCCTGCCTCTTTCCTGGGCCCCAGAAGCTCAGAGAACCCGTGTGCATCAAGGAGCAGCAGACCCCAGGACTCCAGGCTGGCAGCACCAGGACACATTTCCCCCAACATGGGCTTGAGACACAAGTCACATTTCCCAGACAGTCTGTCTGTCGTGACCCACATGATCAGAACAAGGAGCTCTACCTGGCAATGATCTTAGAGATGGCATCCTTCCAGCCCATGGGGAAGGGTGTGGTAAAGACTAAGAGGAGACAAGGATGCTGAAATGTCCTAAAAACCTTTGCCCATTCCCACCCCCAACCCCAATTCCAGAAGAAGGCTGTGGATCCCTAGGTGTTTGTTTTCCTAAGTCAGACTTTCAGGCCTCAGAGTTTGCTCCACCATCCCAGGAGCAAAACCTAAGCAGGGTAGCCAGCCAAGGAAAGAGAGAGCTCTGCCAGACAAACTCATCAGTCTGCCCTCCGGCTCTGAAGGCATGAAATGGAAATGGATGGTATCCAGTGAGCCTGCTCGGGTTTTATTATTCTGAAACATGCTGGACACAGATTAACTCTCTCTGCCTGGTGTCTAGCTCTGTTTCCTTTTCTTTCTTCTGCTAGGGCATGGCAACAAGATGCTCAGTGATGAATTCACTGGACAGCATTCTGTCTCCTTCACAAGTCCTCAACACGACTCTCTCGTCCCTTCTGGACGGAAATGTTCCACCTCAGAGTCATGCCCTTCTTTGAATCAACCCAGACACACTCCTTCAATGCTGCCTCCCGACAGCCAAACTCCACCCACCTGGGAGCAGAGAGGAGCAAGCCGGGCAGAGTGGCTATTCCTCTCTGTGCAGGGGCGGGCCATATCCATCAATCTCAAGGCAATGCTTCCCATCGTGAACGGGTTTCCATCCACTTTACAATAAGGCAGGCAGTTTCTCTCTGGCAGTGTTTAGCTGCTTTGCTTCTAGCACCTCCAGGAACCCTGGCAGGAGGTGGGCCACCTGCAATGAGTGATGACATTGGCTTCCTCCAAGCTGTAGCTGAGGGAAGTCTCACTAAATACTCCAGACACCATCTGTCCAGTGCACAGAGGTCCAGGAAGTAGACAGCTCATCCTGCAAAGCAACCATGGTGGCACAAGAGTGCATTTGAACAAGGCAGCACTGGACAGAAAACCACCCGAGTCCTCCCCTTCCAACAACAAATCCTCCTAAGTCATTAAGCACATTGGTCAGTCTTAGTTCCTCCATCTGTTAAATGGGACGACTCCTTACTGAAAGAATCGCATTCTCCGTCTTTTTTCTCACGTTAATCATACACTATATCCTTTGGCTTCTTTTAACATGTGCGATACCTTGTCTTTCACAGCAGCATGTTATAGCAAAAAAAAAGCAGACAGGCTACAAGTGAGTACCAGCTCAGCTCTTTGCTGTCTGACCTTGAGCAAGTTGTTTTACTTCTTTATGCCTTAGTTTTCTCATTTGTAAAATGAGGATTAGCACTGTCTACCTGGAGCAAATAAGAAAATGATTTGAAATGGCTTAACGTGTGTATTCCAAAAGTGGGAGCCGCCCCTGCTGTTACTAAAGACCATCAGGAACTCACAGGACATAAATGTCCATCCCTTTTCCTGCCTAGCCCAGCAATGGTAGACAGCAGAAACTCAGTAAATATTTGCTAATTGATACAGTTTTGAGCTTCAAGACAGCACAGAACTGTATCCACTAATGGTGTCATTCTTGCCGAATGATTTCATAACCCCATTAGTTTGAGAGGTAAATGGAGCTAAAAATGTTCACGTCAAGAAGTGTAGTATCCAGGCCACTAAAACATTTGATTTTTCTCCTTTCTCCATCAAGTGCCGACATGTGAGTGAACATCTCTCCTCTCCATTTTGATGTCTGTCTTGACGCAAAAGCCATTCTGGGAATGAGCTGATGACACCCAAACCGTAGCCTATTAACACATCTTCCTTTCAGAAGTAGCTGCAATTTTACAAAATGCCTTTGGGTGCATTGTGGAGAAAATGCCTGCGACGAAGGAATCTGGGCTTTGATCAGAACTGTTTTCCTTTGCACTCTCTTTAGACACTGCAGGAAGTTGATTCTCACAACAGATTGACACAGTTATCCTTGATTCTCAGAAAAATCGATTGAAACATTGTCTCTGTTGTCCCTACATTTCTGGTCCAAAACACTGTTCCCGAGACTGGCAGGCGCTTACACGGCAGAAGAACCCACGTACTGGCCTGTGTGCTCGTACAGCTCGGATGACTTTGCAACTGAGGCTTTGACCATATCTAAAGGACTGACCTTTGTGTTGGGCCCTCCATATCCCTGATCTGTGAAGCAAGAGCCACTTTGCCACTTGCTGCAGGTCCACCCCTGCTCTGCCTCTAAGACTGATCCTGTCCCCAGGCAGCTGGGAGTACACGTTCCCTAACTCAGCATCGGGTCACAGCTTCTGCAATCCCCATCCTAACAACATTTATTGAATCACATAGTCTGTAAGCAGTTGCGTCATGTCATTTGCTCTTCTTATAGGGTAGGTGGTGGTAGAATTTACATTTTACCTATGAAGACACTGAAGGTTTCATGGATGTTATATCTTTTGTCTACCTCCCTTAGCAGGAAGTATGGGAGCTAATGGTCAGGATGGAAGCTCTGCATTTAACCCCTTCCATGCTGTGGTCTCCCAGAGCTGCCTCTGGTTCTTCTTTCACCATATCTACCCAATACTGTCACCTTCTCTAGGACTAGGACTCTTTTGTTCATTTTTCAGATGCTTACTTAAAGTTATATTTTTCACTCTTTAAATTAATTTATATTAATTGGAGGATGATTATAATATTGTGATGGCTTTTGTCATACATCAACATAAATCGGCCATAGGCATACATGGATCCCTTCCCTCCGGAACCCCCCTCCCACCTCCCTTCCAAACCCATCCCTCCAGTTGTCCCAGAGCACAGGCCTTGGATGCCTGTGTCATGCATCAAACTCCTGCTGGCTATCTATTTTACATATGGTAATATATATGTTTCAGTGCTAGTCTCTCAAATCATCCCAAGACAAATTCATTTTTATTTATTTATTTTTTGGCCAAGCTACGTGGGCATGCAGGATCTTAGTTCCCCAACCAGGGATCAAACCCGTGTCTTCTAAAGCACTGATTCTTAACCACTGGACTATCAGCAAACTTCCCAGAACTAGACTTCTTGATCTTGATGTCTATATAGGGCTTTAACTAGCTTGTGAATTGCTTGTAGGTGACTTGGGGAAAGGGTAGGGCTTCACAGAGAAGTGAATAGTTTGGGGGATAGGGGTGGGGGGTTGAGAAGGCATGCCAGGCAGCAAGACAGCAGGAATAAAGGATAAAGGCAAAAGGAACACAGTCACTGGGACACCTGCAAGTTTAGCATGGAGCCAGTCTTTCCCCAGTTGCCATCCTAATGACATCCTGAGTGGCCAGGACCACAGTACCCAGATGAGAGAGACGGGCAAGGCCTGACCACTAGGACAGTCGGCCACACAAAGAGGAGCCAGAGGTGGTCTACATGAAAAGGGGACACGCAGCCACAGGGAAAAGTTCAAGGTCAGGCTAGAAGTGAAGAAAACTGGCTTAAGATAAAATCTACATTATCTCAAAAGGTTCAACATGAAGCCAGGACACAGCATGTCTGTCCGCGTCAAGATCAGCTGAGCAAACTGCCGGATGGCACAAAGCTCCTGGCAGGCAGGCCGTGCTTGGTAGAGGTACGGGTGGCCAGTGTCAGCATCCAGGCCACCATTCATTAAATTTTGCTCTTCAGAACACGGCCTGGGACTCAAGGGTTTCTCCATCAGCGCTACTGGTAAAGAACCCAACTGCCACTGCAAGAGACATAAGGTACACGATTTCAATCCCTGGACCAGGATGATCCCCTGGAGAAGGACATGGCAACCCACCCCAGTATTCTCGCCTGGAGAATCTCATGGACAGAGGAGCCTGAGGGGCTGCAGGCCATAGGATCGCAAAGAGTCAGATGCAACTGAAGTGACTTAGCAGGCATGCACGCACGCACGCACAATATCACCTCTGCGGAACTCCTGCTAGTAACACATAACCTGAATCTAATTATGAGGAAACATCAGACAATCTTAAATTGAGGGAAATTCTATAAAAAATAATCAGCCTCTACTATTCAGAATTTTCAAGGTCAAGAAAGACAAAAACAGCTGAACAATTGCTCCAGATCGCAGGAGACACGAAGGACACATACAACCCTGATCTTGGATAAGACCCTGGTCCAAGGGGAAGAATTGCTATAAAGGACAGTACAATTGAACATTTTTGAATATGACCTATATTAGATAATAGCATTGTCTCAATGCTAAATTTCTTGACTTTGATAAATGTAAAAGAATATCTTATTTCTTAAGGATTTAAGGGTAGAGAACACATTATTACCAACTTAAGTACTTCAGGAAAAAATATATATCAAATATAAATATTAAGAGAAACAATAATAGAGCCAGTAGGGCAAAATATAAACATTTGTTAAATTTGAATTTGGCTAAAAGTATGTAGCCTTTCTGGTACTATTCTTGGAATTTTTAAAATTTTTAAAATAATATTAAAATACTCTTCAGTTCCATAAAATAAAATTAAAAAGACTTAAAATATATGCTAAAAAGAAAAAAAAAAAAGATTGGACCTTTAACCAGTAATTAACTAGAATGAGAGAGTCTCAGATTTCATACCAGACTCAGAGAATCAAAACTTACATTTTGATAAGATCCCCATGTAATTTATCAAACCAGTCATTCGTAAAGGAAATCAACTCAATATTCATTGGAAGGGCTGACGCTGAAGCTGACACTCCAATGGGAGCCACCTAATGGGAAGAGCTAACTCATTAGAAAAGACCCTGATGCTAGGAAAGATTGAAGGCAGGAGGAGAAGGGGACAGCAAAGGATGAGGTGGTTGGATGGCATCACTGATTCAATGGACACGAGTTTGACCAAACTTTGGGAGACAGTGAAGGACAGGGAAGTCTGGTGTGCTGCAGTCCATGGTGTCAAAAAGAGTCGGACACAACTTAGAACTGAACAACAACCACGTGATTTATGTTCACATACAAGTCTGGGAGCTTCACTTCCTCAGCTGGGCACCTGGTCCTGGCTTTCAGATATCTCACTTCCAAGTCAACTCCAAGCTATGCCCCAAACTCCTGTTCATCCCTGAAAACCCAATTCAGAAGTCATCCTGTCTATGAAAGTGTTTCTTACCCCTACCTATGGCTGTCTTCCAGAATAATGTACTGTATTCAGTGTTTTTCAAGGAAAATGGATTGTGTCCCCCTTTTCACGTTATATTGGAATTCAGTGTCATTGTCCCATTAGACAAAGATAGTTATTCTTTGAGTGTCCTCTGCACTGGGTCGGGCAAATGCTAGTGCTCAAGAAATATTTGCGTGAATGAATGAATACGTATTTGAATGAGTACATTCAACTCTGTGTTGTCGACACCGTACCACGTGGATGGCTCCAGGAATATACTGCTGAAGTCTCAGAAGGAATAAGAGGTAATTTAGGTTTGAGCAGGCACTGGGGTCTCTCACCAGCAGGGAACATAAACAAAGGAGTTGGTTGGAAAAGGAATCACAGCACGTAGCTATCCAACCTCTACGCCAGGGTTGTTCCTATGAACCACAAAAACAATGCATTTCAAGTTTCCTCACAATTCTTAGCAGTTGTATAAATTACCACTGTATAAATTACTTTATGACCCAGTAATGCATTGTTATAGTAACAATTCTTTGGTAATGTCTACAAGATGTGTGGGTGTTACGAAAATACAATAAATAACAAAATATAAATTTAGGCCATACAATCGTGATTCCTAAGAATAAAGAAGAAAAGGCCAGGGAGACACATATTAGGGCATATTTGTTTGAAAGCACGTGATCTTGATATTCTAAAAGTTCTGTGCCTTTAAGAGGCACCCTTTCTCTGGCTCTGCAGGTGTAGGTGGGAATACAAGACAGAACATCAGAAAGTTCAAGTGACTTAAAGGAAAGGAGTGCTTTTGCTTTGGGAGGCGTGATCTCCCTCACTTGCCTTCAAATGCACAATAAGGATTTACAATGACCTGCTTCTATCCAATAACTAAAAGACAAATTTAAAAGGACCTACTAGTTACAATCCAGCAGCCCCAGTGTTCTCAGTGAAAGCCTAATTTCAGATATCAAACCAAACCATCCTGGACAATGCAAGGCTGGGTGGACTCCAGTCTTTCAATACAGACAAGACCTGCTACCACAGTAATTGCAGAAGAGATAGTATATTTTAAATCAACATGGGACTTTTTAAGAATTCCCCCAGGAATAGGGTTTTGCCAAAAAACTGGAGCTTAACTTAATGAAGGTGAAAGGTTTAAGGAAGAAATATAATAAAAGGAAAGTCCTGAAAGAACAGAGGCAACTTGGAGCAGGAACACGTGTCCCACTAGTTGAAATGTACCAGCACAGGCGGTGAGCAGATTCAAGTCATTATGAGGCCTGGGCATCTCTGGGGATTTTCAGCGAGACTCTCCTCTGGCGCTACACATGCAGGAAGCTTTTCAAATGTGCAAAGAAGAGTCATGTAGAATTGCTTGAGGAAGTTTATTTATTTTAATACCTAGTGTGGGCTAGATAACTTGAGAGGCATGCAAAATACCTTTGTCTTGCAGATATAAAGGCACAGAGAAGCAGTGATCTTGTCTGCCCACGATCCCCATCCTCTAACTTGGGTGAGGCCATGACAGTCCTTTAGAAATCTGTCTCTGTTTGCAGAGCAATCAAGTCACCTCTCCTTGTGTCCCTTCCTACTTATTCTCTGAATCTTCAGGCCCTGCTGGCTTGCCCACAGCCAGTACTATTTGAATCTGCGGACTGCTATAGATTTTTTTAAATTCAATCCTCTCCTTCAGGACAAAGTGCTCCTTCACTCAAGACGTGCCTTCAAATTCTTTTGGGTCCCACTGTAGCAAACAAGGGCCCAAGCACCCAGCTCCTTCGAAAGCTGCAGCTCCCGGAGCACCAGCTGAGAGAGGACAGGTTCTTAACATATAAAGGGACCAAGATTTAAATCCAGATGTCTAACTCCAAAGTCCAGGCTCATTCTTCTGTTCTCTGAAGCTTCTGCATAGTGGGCAGACTTTGTTTCCAGACATAAAACAAGAGAGTCAATAATGCTGAGAAAGTCACATAGCATATAGATTCCAGTGAAGGTATCCAGTGATACCTTAAATTTGAACTCCAGTAATTAAAGATGCATTATTCCTCAAGCCTGGTAGAATGTCCACAATCAAAATATGCTGGTCCACACAATGTCCACACAAATGCTGGCATGGATGTGGGGAAAAGAAAACACTTGTGCACTGTTTCTGGGAATGTAAATTGGTATATCCACTGTGGAAAGCTAGAGGTTATAGAGGTTCCTCAAAAAATTAAAAATAGAACTACCATATGATCCAGCAATTCCATTTCTGGGAATATATCCAAAGGAAATGAAAACAGTAACTCGAAAAGATATCTGCACCCCCATGTTTCTAGCAGCATTATTTACAATAACCAAGACATGGAAACAACCGAAAGTGTCTGTTGATGGATGAATGAATAAAGAGGCTATGGGATATATATACAATGAAATATTATTCAGCCATAAAAATTAAGGAAATCCTACCATTTGCAACTAGTGGTTGCAAACCATTTCCCAAGTGGAGCTAGTGGTAAAGAACCCACTTGCCAATGCAGGAGACATAGAGATTCAGGTTCTATCCCTGGGTCAGGAAGATTTCCCAAAGGAGGGAATGGCTACCCACTCCAGGATTCTTGCCTAAAGAATCCCACGGACAGAGGAGCCTGGAAAGCTACAGTCTATGGGGTTACAAAAGAGTCAGATACAACTTAGCAACTAACACTTTCTTTTTCATATTAACTGATAGATGTTAATGAAACCAATTTGGTAATTCTTTCACAATATATGAAAATCACACCATCATGCTGTGCACCTTATACAGTGATGTATGTCAATTATTTCTCAATAAAAACAGAAAAAAAATATGTGTCATTATTTCAATGTTGGCAGGCCTGAAAATTATGCTGAAAATTACCTATAAGCAAATGAATGATATAAACAGAATCAAAGAGAAGAGACCCAGGGTGGGTGGGGAAGACTCAGCCTGGTTTCCTGGGTGACGGCAATCTGGAAGGAGCCAGAGTAACACGAGATGAATAACAGGGTCCATACTGGAGTCTGATAACATTACAGTAAGGTCATGAAAAAGAAGGAAATCAGGAGCAACTTCTTAACCTATGGCTGTGGGAAAACAGCTTGCAAATATTCTGTATTATTTAAATATTATTGAAACTTTTTTTTTTAGTTCCAAGTAGGTAACTGAAGGTTTTGATTTTGCACAGTTATCCTCCTGTTCTGAAATATGTGCCTAAAGCACTTGGACCAAGAGTCTGATTTAGTCTGTTCATATCATGCCGTGCCTGGTACACCATAATCACCCCATAAATGAGTGGATTAATACATACACCACAATTTAAATTATATTTGCCTAATTACATTGTGTGTTTCATTGTCTTTATATATGCCACCAGCCTATAAGCCTCGTGAGGTGAGGGCACATGTCTGGTTGTGTTCACCTCCCCAGAGCCACCCAGAGTTACTATTTAAGATAAAAGTTAATTGTTTTATACCGTAAAACCCTCGTGACTGAGCCTGGTATTCAAGATGCTAAATAATCAGACCCAATCCAGCCTCACTAGCATAATTTTTCATTAATCCATTATCCAAAGACTGTACTTTGCTCCAATTAAATTAGTCCTCTCCTTAGTCCCAGAGAATACCATGGATAGCTTCATTCTCGTCATCTCCAGGCTTTACTATCCCCAGCTAAGAGCCATTCCCCTTGCATTCTGCCTTGTTTTTGCTGTTCAGTCTCTAAGTCATGTCCAATTCTTAGTGACCCCATGACTGCAGTATACCAGGCTTCCTTGTCCTTCACTATCTCCCAAAGTTTGCTCGAACTTATGTCTATTGCGTCAGTGATGCAATCCAGCCATCTCATCCTCTGTTGCCTCTTTCTCTACCTACTCTCAAACTTTCCCAGTATCAGGGTCTTTTCCAATGAATCTGTTCTTCTCAGCAGCTGACCAAAGTATTGGAGTTTCAGCTTCAGCATCAGTCTTTCCAATGAATATTTAAGGTTGATTTCCTTTAGGGTTGACTGGTGTGATCTCTTTGTGGTCCAGGGAACTCTCAAGAGTCTTCTCTAGCAACCTTATTTCAAAAGCATCAAGTTTTTGGCACTCAGCCTTCTTTATGGGCCAATTCTCACATCTGTACATGACTACTGGAAAAACCATAGCTTTGACTATATGGACCTTTGTTGGCAAAGTGATGTCTCTGCTTTTTAATGCACTGTATAGGTTTGTCATAGTTTTTCTCCCAAGGAGTAAGTTATTTTTAATTTCATGGCTGCAGTCAACTTCCACAGTGATTTTGGAGTCCAAGAAAATAAAATCTGCCACTGTTTCCACTTTTTTCCCATCTATTTGCCATGAAGTGGCATTCTGCCTGCTGCTGCTGCTAAGTTAAGTCACTTCAGTCGTGTCCAACTCTGTACGACCCCAGAGACGGCAACCCACCAGGCTTCCCCGTCCCTGGGATTCTCCAGGCAAGAACACTGGAGTGGGTTGCCATTTCCTTCTCCAATGCATGAAAGTGAAAAGTGAAAGTGAAGTTGCTCAGTCGTGTCCGACTCTAGTGACCCCATGGACTGCAGCCTATCAGGCTCCTCCGTCCATGGGATTTTCCAGGCAGGAGTACTGGAGTGGGGTGCCATTGCCTTACTGCCTAGCAAAGCCCTATTCTTCAGGTTTCTCTTCCAGTAGCTTCCCAGGACCACTCTTTTCAACACCTTTGCAGCTAAGACCTCTTTATCTCTTAGTTTAACCTGCCTTGCAAATTCTTTTATCTTTTTTTTGTGCCCTGGTTTTCTCAATGCTATGGGAAGAAATATGGCACCAAATACCATTCCTTATATTTCTTTATACATGACAATACCTGAAATAGAACAAAGCAAAATAGCCAGAATTAAATAACTTTGTAGAGTTGAAGATGATAATAATAAAACTACATTTCTGTAATCACAAATTCAGAATGTTTTGCATCTAATGTTCAAATTAGGCTATGTAAGTTACTGTAAATGATTCAGTGGTTCTAAAGAAGGGATAGCAGTTAAGCTAGAAATATTTGTTTAAATACGCATTATTGTTAGTTTTGGTTTTTTTAAAGCTCCACACTCCCTTTTTCTCTTCTTCTCAATGTCAACTGAGGGTGTCCTGTGATCTCGCTTCTCTGTGGCTGAGTAATTAAACATATTGAAATGTCTGCTTCTAGGCTATCAGACATTTGTCTTCTAAGCTGAAAAGCCTAATTCTTTCAGAATCCACAAATCAAACCCAAGCATTCTCCTGCTCAAATTCCATTTTTCCACAAACACTTAAAGGGACAAATGAAGCTCTATCATCAATAAATGATAATACACTATTTCATGTAAGCCCTCACACAAAGTCTGCAAAAATGATATAAAATACACATCCCTAGTACATATTTAATTTCTTTAAAAATGAGTGTCTTTGTACTCAAGATATGAAGTAGGCAATTGGAAAGTAAAATACTGGCAGATTGGGAGGAAAACCAATAGGTCAGAACTTGTTTGAGTCACATTCTTTTGTTTTCCAAGGAACTCAATTAAAACCAACTTAGGCAAAATGAGGAAGTCACTGCCTGAGACCATAGATAGAGCTTGGTTGGCAGCTAATCTAAGTCGACTTATCCAGAGACTGGGTACTGGCTGGGTTCTTGTTCTCACCATTTTTTTATGCTCGGTTTCTCCATGAGGCTGGACCCATGGCCACTCTTTTTACTGCCAACATGTAAGGCTCTCTTTCCTTAGATTTATTTTAGAAGAAGTTCCAAGAGAAAGATTCTGATTGGCTTGGCTTAGGTCACATGACCAGACCCATGGATAGTAGGACTCAATAGTATACTTGCCCATGGATAGAATTTCAAATCAGTTTCACAGGAGAGAGAGGTGAACTGCTTATAAAAAAATGATTGACCTCCACTACAAAATTGAAGGAGAAAAAAACGTGTTTTTAATTCACAAGTGTTGTTGGTTAGGATAAAAGAAAAAGGCAGAAAAAGCTTTATAATATTGAAGTCTTTCCTTTCCTATAGTGAGCCCCAATACAGAGATGAAGTACTTTGCTGTAATTGGTGAAAGAGCTCAAATCAATATCTGCCATAGCCCCATCACACTGCATTATAATTTTCTATGCATGAGACTGTCTTCCCAATGACAACTGAACTCTTTAAACTCAAGACCCTGTTATATTTTTACTCTTGAGGCGAAGGTCAGCACAAGCCTACAGTAGAGGATTTTCTACAAATGTGTAGGAAGGGAAGGAAAAGGAGGAGAGGGAGAGAAGAGATCCTTACTCAAGTTGCTTAGCATCCAGTGAAAAATCAGACACAAGGTAAGCAACTACAACTCCAGACAGAATAATCAGTACTAAGTAGAATTATAAAAAAATGCATCCCACATTAATTTGTTGTTTAGCTGCTAAGTTGTGTCTGATTCCTTGTGACCCCCATGGACTGCAGCCTGCTAGGTTTCTCTGTCCATGGGATTTCCCAGGTAAGAATATTAGAGTGGGTTGTCATTTCCTTCCCCTAGGGATCTTCCTGCCCCAGGGATCAAACTTGCATCCCCTGCATTGGAAGGCAGATTACTCACCACTGAGCCATTGGGAAAGACCTTCAGTAACTTAGAAGTAATTTACTCTACTGAGAAAAGTCAGACAAAGCTTCATAAAGAAGTTACCTTTTGAGTATTTCCAAAGAAACTCAATTCAGTAATCCAAAAAGAGGAGAGGTGTGCAGATTAAAACAACAGATAGGAACACTGCACTACAGCCTTGAACTGCTTATACATAGAATAGGGTGAAGGAAATGGCAACCCTTTCCAGTATTCTTGCTGGGAAATCCTATGGACAGAGGAGTCTGGTGGACTACAGTCCATGGGGTCGCAAAGAGTCAAATATCACTTAGCGACTAAACCACCACCACCAGAATAGGGTGACTGAAGGGGTCCAAGAAAGGCCTTTTTTTTGCTCCTTATCTCGGTTAAAAGATCTCCTTCACTTAATCCTATTGCCTGAGAAGTATTCAGAAGGAGCAAAGCCTTTCACTTCCTAATTAGGAATACATTTATAAAATGCAAGTATTCCTTGGTTTATAGTAAGGAGTAAATGACTAATAACTCAGCCTTTCTTAGAAGCTAACTGTGGTAGAAGGAAAAGGAAGGATAAAACCAGGGCATTGGGCTCCATTCTTTAATGCAAGAGTGACAGTCATTGCAGAAAGCATATAAGCAGGGAGACCATTCACTGGGATGATGAATGAGGTTAATCTAAGACTCTTTAAGAAACAGGCCTGCACAGTGTTGATGACGATGCAGTTATGATCTGCAGTCTATTTTGATGACTGCTAACGGGCTCTATTTCAAACCCTAAAAGATGATGCTGTGAAAGTGCTGCACTCAATATGCCAACAAATTTGGAAAACTCAGCAGTGGCCACAGGACTGGAAAAGGTCAGTTTTCATTCCAATCCCAAAGAAAGGCAATGCCAAAGAATGTTCAAACTACCACACAATTGCACTCATCTCACACACTAGCAAAGTAATGCTCAAAATTCTCCAAGCCAGGCTTCAACAGTACTTGAACCAGGAACTTCCAGATGTTCAAGCTGGACTTAGAAAAGCCAGAAGAAACAGAGATCAAATTGCCAACATCTGTTGGATCATCGAAGAAGCAAGAGAGTTCCAGAAAAACATCTATTTCTGCTTTATTGACTATGCCAAAGCCTTTGACTCTGTGGATTACAACAAACTGTGGAAAATTCTGAAAGAGATGGGAATATCAGACCCCCTGATCTGCCTCTTGAGAAATCTGTATGCAGGGCAGGAAGCAACAGTTAGAACTGGACATGGAACAACAGACTGGTTCCAAATCAGGAAAGGAGTACATCAAGGCTGTATATTGTCACCCTGCTTATTTAACTTATATGCAGAGTACATCATGAGAAATGCTGGGCTGGATGAAGCACAAGCTGGAATCAGATTGCTGGGAGAAATATCAACAACCTCAGATATGCAGATAACACCACCCTTATGGCAGAAAGCAAAGAATAACTAAAAAGCCTCTTGATGAAAGTGAAAGAGAAGAGTGAAAAAGTCGGCTTAAAACTCAACATTCATGTATAATATCATATATGAAACGAGTTGCCAGTCCAGGTTTGATGCATGATACTGGATGCTTGGGGCTGGTGCACTGGGACGACCCAGAGGGATAGCATGGGGAGGGAGGTAGGAGGAGGGTTCAGGATGGGGAACACATGTATACCTGTGGCGGATTCATTTTGATATATGGCAAAACCAATACAATATTGTAAAGTTAAAAAATAAAATTAAATTAAATTAAAAAAAAAAAAACTCAACATTCAGAATACTAAGATCGTGCCATCTGGTCCCATCACTTCATGGCAAATAGATGGAGAAACAGTGGAAACAGTGAGAGGCTTTATTTGGGGGTGGGGGGGCTCCAAAATCACTGCAGATGGTGACTGCAGCCATGAAATTAAAAGATGCTTACTCCTTGGAAGAAAAGTTATGACCAACCTAGACAGCATATTAAAAAGCAGAGACATTACTCTGCCAACAAAGGTCCATTAGTCAAAGCTATGGTTTTTCCAGTAGTCATGTATGGATGTGAGAGTTGGACTATAAAGAAAGCTGAGCACCAAAGAATTGATGCTTTTGAACTGTGTTGTTGGAGAAGACTCTTGAGAGTCCCTTGGACTGCAAGGAGATTCAACCAGTCCATCCTAAAGGAAATCTGTACTGAATATTCATTGGAGGGACTGATGTTGAAGCTGAGACTCCAATACATTGGCCACCTGATGGGAAGAACTAACTCATTTGAAAAGACCCTGATGCTGGGAAGGATTGAAGACAGGAGGAGAAGGAGACAACAGAGAATGAGATGGTTGGATGGCATCACTGATGCAATAGACATGAGTTTGAGTAGGCTCTGAGAGTTGGTGATGGACAGGGAGGCCTGGCATGCTGCAGTCCATGGGATCTCAAAGAGTCGGACAAGACTAAGCGACTGAACTCAACTGAACCAGCTCTTGGATGCAGGTATATGACTGTCCTCTTAGTCTTTCTCAATACTTGCTCATGCAACCAGGCTGTTAAAAGGAGCCATCAGATCGAAGTTTCCTGAATATAATATGCATATAAATATAATCAACATAGATCCCTGGGTTGAGAAGTTCCCCTAGCGGAGGGCATGACAACCCACTCCAGTATTCTTGCCTAAAGAATTCCCATGGACAGAGGAGCTTGGCAGGCTGCAGTTGATGAGGTTGCAAAGAGCTGGACATGACTGAGCGACTAAACACAGCACACATAATCAGCATATCAATATATAAATTTTACAGTTCTATCTATTCAGCATTCAGTTTACAAACCATTGTGAGAGTTCAGTATCAATTTTGATACATAAGACCAGGGAAATGCTAAAGGTATGTGAAAGTGAAGGTTTTAGTCACTAAATCAAGTCCAACTCTTTTGCGACCCCATGGACTGTAGCCCGCCAGGCTCCTCTGTCCAAGAACGCTCCAGGCAAGAATACTAGTGTGGGTAGCCATTCCCTTCTCCAGGGGCTCTTCCTGACTCAGGGATTACACCTGGGTCTCCTGCACTGCGGGCAGATTCTTTACCATCTGAGCCACCAATATGCCTACCAGGGAAATGCTAAAGGTATAAATGGAATTAAAGGAAAAAATGAATGAAAGGGAGAGGAAGACAGGAAGGGAGAAGGAAGCTGAGGCTTAAAAGTATTTCTGCCTCAAGCCAAATGCTAGAAGGGTATTTCTGTGGAGGGTTCTGGGCACCTGGGGGACAATTCTGAATTAGGTTTGGAGATGGATATTGAGTAGATGAAGATGATGGATGGCTTAGGAAAGATATATGGGCACCAACTCCTGGTGCAAAAGTGCAAAACAATAACTTTGGAAGATGAATTTAAGGGAGAAAGTGTTCAGAGGTGTAAGCAAAAGTATATTAAATTGTGGATATGTTTTTATTTGTTGAAATACATTTCTTCCTACCTCTCCCCCTTCTTAGGAAAAGGGGACAAGAGTGAGGGAGGGAAAGGGACACAATAAAATGTACAGAAGAGAAAAGGAGACTGGAGAGGCGTAACAGGAGCCTCTCCAGCCTTCTTCAGAATCACATCAGGAGCCCAGAGGTGGAATAGGGAGGGTGTGATCTGAACCAGGAGGGTGAACATGTGAGCTAGATGCAGCATGGCTAGGAAAACAAGAGCAGCCCGGAGGAGATATTCACAGCCAGGTTCACTCTGAAATGATAAGAGATTTAGGCAGACGTGCTAAGAGTTTGAGCATCGCTGCCCCAGTTGGCGTGATGACAGAGCTCCCCTCCCAGTTGTTCCCGGAGGAAGGTCAGGTGTTAAAAACATACTCAGGACTAAATGGTCTGATCTCAGCACGCAGGTCCTTTCAACCACTCAGGGATAGCAGGACAGCAGTTGGATATTTATTAAACGTCAGCAGGGTCGCTGGTAGAGGACCGACCCCTGTCAAAGCGCAGGTCCAGGCTCAGGGAAGTTTTAAAGGCACAGAGCCAAAGGGAGCACAGGTCCGGGCAGTCACCATCCTCAGATAGGCAGGCCTTACTTTTACAATCTGGTCACTGTGGGCAGAGAAGGGTTCTGCTTTCTGAATGAGCTGTTTTACTACTCTTCTGTCTCTCAGAGATATTCCTGCAGCCAGCCATCAGAGAAAACCCCGGATGATCAGAAAAGGATGAAGTATTTTCTGGAGTGGAGAGCATGAAAAGAGATCGGAAATATTGTAAAAGATATAGAAGCCAGTAACAGCCACAATCCATCCCATTCCAACTCTTTGCCAGTCACATTGGCTAGAGAAAATTACTAGGCTTAGGAGAACAGTCTGACTCAGGGCAAATAGAGGAAAAACAAAGACTGAGTGAAACCTGAAGTCCATAAAAGAAAATCCAAGGAATGAAAAATAATTTGAAAAATTATATCTAATATCACATACCAAAATAAATATGAAAGGCTTCCTTGGTGGTTCAGTGGTTAAGATTCCACAATACCAATGCTTGAAGGTGCCAGTTTGATCCCTGGTTGGGGAACTAAGATCCCACATGCCATGAGGCATGGCCAAAAGATTAAACAAATAAATAAAATCATACAATTATATGAATGCAACACAATTTGGGGTAAGAGCACAAAACTGAAAATTAGAAGAAACCTTTTTAAGTTCTGGCTCTTCAACTTACCAGCTGCTGTTTGATCTCTCTGAGTTTCAGTTTCCTGATGATAAATGGGACAATAGTCCTAAATTACACAATTACTGTGAGTATCAAGGAGAGAAGTCCTAGGAATGTGCCTGGAAGCCATAAATGTAGCTTTGTAAATGTTAATGTCCATAATTGGTATTATCATCATGTTTGATAAAAAAAATTATCATCACGTTTGAGTCCAGCACCTAAATTTGCATGTTCATTAAAACCTAGGAAAATGCTGATGTTATAACTACAGTCATTGCTGCGGAACCTATGGCAGGCTAGATCTGTCAAAAAGAAAATTACAGAAACATGCCTGAAGTAGCCTTGCTCTCCGTCTCGTGCTGATAAGAGAAATGAAAAACGGACTGTATCTGTTTGCAGGAATGTCCCTTTTTTCTGTTTTCAAACTAAATATTCATTCTTGCCAACTCTCAATGCTATGCTGAAACAAAGCGGAGATCACAGTTTATCTCTTGGACTTTTAATATCCCCCATTTGTATGGATTGAAAAGTTGAGATGCTTGGACTCAAAGCCGCTCAATCCACATTCTCGTGTCCTGGGAACAGCTGGCCGACCAAACCTGAGAACAGCCTGGGCAGAATGCCCCGACTTCTGGCTAATAGCAAAGCACAGAGACAATGTAAAGTATTAGACAAATAAAGACCAGGGAAGGGAAAGAAAAAAGGTATATTCTGGGACATATTTTCAAAATAAGAAAGATAAATTGAGAAGGAAACACATTGCGAGAACAAGACAAATGCTGAAATAAATATGAAAAGAAGACAAATTTGGGCCAGCCAGAAAGGAAAACTCAAAAATGTTAGACAACAGTTGAAGAAAAGGTAAAACTGGGAGAGTAAGATAAACACCAAAGAGCAATAAATCATAGAAATAACACTTCTGAGAATTATTGTGGATAAGACACATCCCACAAAGTAAGTCTGCAAAGAGCAAGACAAATGCAATGTGCCTAAAAAATACAGATAGTGTGACAAGGATGGAAACTAGTGTTGGGAAGATAAATATCCAGAAGAACACTGGCCTCCCTGACCTTCCATAGAGAATCCGATTTACATGCATTTCCTTAAGCTCTTCCTCTTGGGTTGTGCTCTAGTTTCTTTCTATTCAGCCCTGGATTGGAGGTCACCTCTCCCTTACCTGATAGGAGGTCTCATTAACTTTGTGACAGATGGACTCACCCCCTCAGGAGGGACACTGTTCTCCTTCTGTTACTGAAAACTTCTCCCTTGGAAAAAGCCAGAAGGCTGCTCTCCTATTCCCAAATCTGGACCTCATCACATGGAGGTGAGTAGCTTCAAATACGTGGCATGTGCCATCGGCAACTTGCCTAGCTTCCCCCAGTCGTCAGGGTCAAGGTGCTGGATCAGGCTCATCACTAGAGTCTCCTGTAAAAATCCCTGGACGAGATGGAGAAACAGTAGTTTCTCCTGATGAACTCGAGTCAGGCTTTGAAGTCAGACGAAGACTTGAAATTCTATAGCCATTTCAAATCAGCTGTGTGGTGTTGAACTAGTTAGTTTAACTCTCTGAGGCCCCTGCTGCCTCATCAGGAGAATGGAAACAGCACTTCGTATTCTGAGAAAATTAGAAAAACACATGTGCTTTCCATAAAACATCTAGCTGCTCTAAGGACTCAAAAATGGTAGCTTGTGGAACAACTGTGATTCATCACAACCGCAATTCATCTGCAGGTGTGATCTGGGTTCTGAGGTCCTGCGACTGACTGCGTCACCACAGAAAAGATCTGGAGAGGACCAGTGCCTCATCTCTGAAAGCAGCAAATGAGTCCAAGTAGAGAAATACACAGCATCCAGAGCACAGTGATAACCATGATGCTATTAAGATCCCCATGCTGGGAAGGACAGAGGGCAGGAGGAGAAGGGAGCAACAGAGGATGAGATGGTTGGATGGCATCGCTGACTCAAATAGACATGAGTTTGGGCAAACTCTGAGAGATGGTGAACAACAGGA
>NW_011494777.1:17379-25343 GCF_000754665.1 Bison bison bison | reverse complement strand
GAACAACAGGAAAGCCTGGCATGCTGCGGTCAATGGGTTTGCAAAGAGTCAGACATGACTTAGAGACTGAACAGCAACAGTATCTGCATCACATATAAATGTATCAAGTGCTTTCACTGAGGTACAAGCTGAGGGCCTCCTTGATGGTTCAGTGGTTAAGACTCTGCCTAGCAATGCAGGGGACATGGGTTCCATCCCAGTCTGGGAAGATGCTACATGACTTGGAGCAATTAAGCCTATGTGCCACAACTACTGAAACCCCTGAGCCCTAGAGCCCAAACTCCAACAAGGGAGGTCACTGCAGTGAGAATAGAAGCTGCTTGCTGCAACTAGAGAAAAGTCTGCGTAGCAACGAAGACCCAGCACAGCCAATAAATAAATACTAAAAAAGAAACGGCTGAGATTTTGGATACTGGGCATAAATGACAAGATAATAAGGCTATACACTTTATAGAACAGGTTTCTCTACCTTGCAGGGTAGTTTCACACCCATTGTTTAACACGATCACTTCCACTTGGAACATAAATGGAGCAGGAAATATCCACCTCCTTCTCTTACAAGGGGCTTCCCTGATGACTCAGACGGGAAAGCGGGATGCGGGAGACCTGAGTTTGATCCCTAGGTTGGGAGGATCACCTGGGGAGCCCAAGGCCTGGAGAGGTTGTGACTCACCTAAAGTCATGCAAGGTCAAGCAATCAGAGGTGGCAGCTAGTGGAGGGCTCCAGAGCCACAGATGAGGATGGAATGTTCTAAGCCATGCCCTCCAGAAAGAGAAACATTCATTGCTTCCTGTGCTGCAGCCAGAGGACCCTCTTAGCTAGAAGTACCTCATGCAAATGAATTCTCCTCCAGGGAAGAGAATACAACCAATCAGTTGGAAAGTAAATGCAGTTAATATCAAAATGAAAGCCTGGAAATTGCCTCTCCTATCCTATCCACCGAAGTGCATGGTCCTCAGATCAGTGGCACCATGCCACCAGCCTGCCTATAAGAAATGCATAATCTTGGGTTCCACTCAAGAGCCACTGAAGCATTATCTGCATTTTAACAAGATTCCCCCAGGTGATTCACATGCAGATGAATATTTGAGAAGCCCCAGTCTAGATAATTCAGACAGGAAATCACTTTGCCATTGATATGGTCCTAAATTCACTGCGTCAGGGAAAAGCTCTCCTTTGCACTGCTAGACCAAGATGACTTTTAGGATCAACCTACCTAATTATCTACCCTCACTCCCTACCTGAGCACATCCATCCAATTGTCTGTATCAATTCGTCTACTTCAATCCCAGTTGGCTCTTCTCTTGACAGAACATGTACAGAAAGACCATAGTTGGGGTGTGTGTGTCGGGGGGGGGTGGATCTTTACTTCAGAAATGGACTTCATGGAGCTGAAAAAGGAATTCAGTAGAACCCAACCTACATCATCTTGAAGTCTCTTGCGTTCCTAAAATCCCGTAGTCCTGTTTCTACGTTGTGCTCTTGGTTAGAGCTCCTTGTCCTATGTAGCTTTCATAACTTTTCCTTGCCCTGATCTCTGATATATCCCTATTTGTCAGCTATTTACCGGGGGATAAATTTACTTTTTAATCTATTTACTTGGGTATACATGTACATGCACAGTGGATTGCTCTCTTGATTACTTCTGACCTCTATTATCTGAAGAGCCACCCGACAGCGACTAACTCTACACGGTCACTCTTATTTGAATGGCTCCATCTGGAATCTAGAGGAAGAATGTTCTTGGGAGAAACACGTTCAGTCTATGACCCAGTTTCGTCTGTTTTGCAGAAATAAGACAGCTGTACCTGGCTCTTTCCCTTGGAGACGTGGGGACACATTACATCATGCATAGGGAGGTCTCACAAAGGTGCACCAGTATTGAACGGTATTATTACCCTATCGCCCCTCAATTAAAATAAGTGGCACTTTAAAAATGCAGTAACAGCTGCTCTCAGCAGTGTCTCCTTACAAAGCATTTGCGTTCTCAATTTTTGCCTTTCCCTACAGCCTTTTATATCTTTGTTTAAGCTGTGCTTCATAGCCACCATTGTGAAATCCACAGGACTCCTAACTTCAAAGTGCCCAATTAATCTAAAATCAAAAAAGAGCCCAAGGACCAAGAAGATGCCATTCAACTCTCATACCTGGACCCTAAATGCCCTTTGCCATAAGAGTATTTTGCAGCAGTAGCTTTATGAGGTCTTCCTGTGAGGCTATCAAATCCACAGGCATCATACTTGGGCCCTAAAAGGAGCCAGTGGCGTGCAGTGAAAGGCAGCAAGTACACCACCTGAGCTTACTGTTGAAAAAAGTGTGCATCCAACACAAAAGATACATTTCATGGCATAAAATAGTGTCAAATGTAGAAAACAACAAAATCACCAACAATCATTAATAAGTTAATTCTTCATACCGTCTCTTCTCAAACTTCCAACAACTCTTTCCTCTTCCCAGCTCTTAGATAATAATCTTTCTTCCTGTTTCTCTGACAGCAAGTGGAACAGCTTTTGTAAAGCTGAATCTGCTCATGCCTGAGCCCTTATTCTGCCCTCCTTTATGGAGCACCGAGGAACAGTGCTTTGCTGTTGTTTAGTTGCTCAGTCAGGTCCAACTCTTTTGAGACCCCATGGACTGTAGCCAGCCAGGCTCCTCTGTCCATGGGATTTCTGAGGCAAGAATACTGGAGTGGGTTGCCACTTCCTGCTCCAGTGGATCTTCCTGACCCAGGGATTGAACTTGAGCCTCCTGCATTGGCAGGCAGATTCCTTACCACTGCACCACCTAGGAAGGCTGGAACAGTGTTTATCACTAGCCAAACCCAGTCTCTAACCCTGGGCCACTGATGCCATCACCTCTTCCTGCTCAAGAATATCACTAAGAGAAAATCCTTTCTCTCACACACATATATCCTTATTTCTTAATTCTTCTCCACTACCAGGCTGTTCACATTAATCTTTAAACATACTGCAATTTTTCCACATTAAAAAGTAGACTCTCCTTAATTTACAGCTACGTCT
The DNA here is from genome assembly GCF_000754665.1 of Bison bison bison. Lineage (NCBI taxonomy): Eukaryota > Metazoa > Chordata > Mammalia > Artiodactyla > Bovidae > Bison > Bison bison. The sequence goes on along the minus strand of NW_011494777.1, from coordinate 22,322 downwards.
CTCTCAATTTACTGACCCTTTTTCAATTCCGTACTTTCCTTTAAAACAAAACTCCGTAAAAGTATTTATCTATATTCACTGTCTCGATTGAACTTCTATTCCTTCTTGAACAGTTTCCAATCTGCTTTTGCTTTTTCTACCTGCCTTTAACAAAACTGCTCTTGTCAAGGTCAACAGTGACCAACGTATCATTAAATCCAGCTTCTAATTTTCAACCCTTATTTCATTTGGTCTATTAGAAGTATCTGATAGGATTAATCACTTTTTCCCCTTCACTAGGCTTCCAGGGTCTTCCCAGTGGCACTAGTGAAGAACCCGCCTGCTAATGCAGGAGACTTAAGAGATGTGGGTTCAATCCCAGGGTCAGGAAGGTGCCCTGGAGGAGTGTATGGCAACCCACTCCTACATTCTTGCCTGGAAAGTCCCCTGGACAGAGGAGCCTGGTGGGCTGCAGTCCATAGGGTCACACAGAGTCAGACACAACTGAAGCGACTTAGCACATACACAGGCTACCAGGGCTCAAAAGAACATTCTTGATTCCTTTTTACCTCACTGCTGGATCTTTCTTGGTCTTCTTTTCTGGTTTTTCTTCAGTCTCCTGATCTTTAAACATTGGAGTGCCCATGGCTTTAATCCCAGTCCTCTCTGTTCTCTACCTACAGTCACTCCCTTGGTGATTTCATTCAGCATGATGACCTTAGTTGCCATGATAACATGGTGATTCCCAGATTTATATAGCCAGTCCTGACACCTATGTTTAACCCCAAAGCTTGGAGATCTAATTGGCATCTCAAACTTAATCTGCCCTGAACTAATATCCTGATCTTCCCCTTTGAAGTCGCTCTTCCTGCAGTTGTGTGTATGTGTGTCAATTAAAGGCAACTCATGCTCTATTTGCTCAGGCTAAAGCCACAGTTTCATCTCTAATTCCTTTCCTTTTCTCACACTCCACAGCCAACCCATCAGAATTTATTTTTGATTTCAAATTTCAAATTCACATTTTCAAATCATTGAAAATGTGACCACTTCTCATCAATTATACTGTTCCCACTTTGGTCCATGCCATCATCATTTCTCACTTTCTAAGTGACCTCTGAGTATCTGTTCTGTCCTCTGAAGTCCACATAGCAGTCAGAATGATTCTTTTAAAATATATGAAGTAGATCATGTCACTCTTCTGCTCAAAACTTTCTAATGGCTTCCAATCTTGCTCAATGGCTGAGTCAAATGATCACATTCAGGGCTCCATTTGTGCATCTATGAAATGACGATAACGGTGGTACCCCTCCATCCATAGGATAATTATTCAAAGTAGATGCAACAATGTTTGCAGCTTGTTTAGGGAGTTGCTGGGATGAGCTAAAAGCTCAGAAATGTAAACTATCATCATCATGATCACAAATGCATTGATAATGTATTTAATCAAAGACCCATAGTAGCATAGTCAACAAATTATAATAAGATCTTAAAGTGAAACAAGAAACTCTGTTCTACTCTCTGTCCATTTGTTTCTAAGCAGGCATGTCACAAGCCCTTTGGGGCACAGGGCATTGCCAGGGATAAGATTACTCAGCGGGCAATGAAAGTCTCACGTGGTGGGCACCAAAAGGTGATGAGAGTGATAACAACAAAGTCAGTGAGGAAGGAAATGTCAGTGACAGCGCCAGGAACCCAGACAGGAAATCCATCCCGGACATCCAGAACACCTGTGGACATCTGTCTTCCAGGCTCATCTTCTGCCAGCTCATGGCAGAAGATGGCAGCCCTGCATCCGGAGTACAGGCAGTCAGACACTTCCAACAGGCTGCAGATCGACCCTCCAATCCCCCTAGCTTCCTCCCCACCGTGCCCTCTGGTGTGCTTGTTTCTGCACTTTTCCCCAGTCCTCCCTGCTTGGATCTTTTTGGGGAGAGCTGTGTCAGCTCCGAACGAAAAGGTGAGTGCATCTCTGTGCTGGCGTCTGGTGGTTTTTCCCTGTGTGTGTGGTTTCTTTTTTCCCCCTAAATTGACTATTATCATTTTTCTTTTTTTCTTTCCTGTCTGAATGGTACCACTAATGCGGTGAGAGAGAAAAAAAAAAAACAGCCAAAACCCATTAAAATATAACAGCAAAATAACTCAAGGCTCAGAATGCAGAGGTGGCTTAAAGGAGTCCCCCTTCCCTTTCTAATCAAGTCCCTTATTCAGCCACCTTCCCCAACAAACTGGTCCCTTCCCTCCCTATCCTTGGATGTTTTTATTTTTCCCATTTGATCGCCTAGATTCTTACCTTCTCGTCCCTTTCCTTCCACTGCCTCATCCTTCTCTCCATCTCTCCTTCCTAAAAGATTTTACTTCACAGCCTGTTTTTCCTTTCAGTCACTTTATAAGCTATTGTTACAGGGTCCACGTACTATTAATTTTCAACAAGAGCAACATCCTGAGGACATGATAAAGATGGTGATGAATGAAAAAAGACCAAGGGAAGCCGAAGATCAACCATTCCTCCTCTTGGCACCCGCCAGCCCAGAGGGACCAGATGATGCAAGACAAGCAAACAGCAGGAAAGGGGACAGAGAGCCCTGCTGGGGGAGCAGAGAGCACAGGGCTCAGGGACGTCAAGGAGGACAGAGAAAACTGCTATGGAGTTGCTCGGTAGCTCTACACAGGTCATTAAACTCTGTAAGCCTCATCTGTAAAATGGTCATCTTGAGTTCTACCTGTCTCTTAACCTTGGCAAAGATCCAGTGAATGGTATGTGGGAGAGTTTAGTGTAACTATGAAAATACTAGACAAAATAAAGTGGTTGTTATTGTTACTGTGGAATCTCTTTGGAGGAAAACATAGGTATTTCCTCATCCTGGTGGCCTCAGAGTCAACAGATGACCTTGTACATGGCAGTGGTCCTTGGATGGTTATTAAATATATGATAATTGAACTGAATTATCACATGTTTAATGGAACCACCCTACATGTTTTATTTCAATGACAGTCATTTCTTCTACCTCTCATAATTACTCAACCAAAAAAATAAATCAAAAAATAAAATAAAGAATGGCACTGCCCTATATGAAATATCTCCTATGCAACCATTAAAAATTACCTGTTTGATGAGTTTGCATAGCCTGAAAAAGTATGCTTATTATCTTGTTGTTTTAAAAGCAAGATACAAAATATACTTGGTATGAGTCCAGTTATTTGTGTTGTGCTATATATTCCAAGTATTAATATCTAAAATATTAAAACTCTAAAATATTATGACTTCCAATTTTGATAGCAGTTATTTCTGGGTTGTGAAATTATAGTGTGTGTGTGTATGTGTATTGTTTAGTCTCTAAGTTGTGTCTGACTCTTTTGCAACCCCATGGACTGTAGCCCACCAGGCTCCCCTGTCCATGGGATTTCACAGGCAAGAATACTGGAGTGAGTTGCCATTTCCTTCTTTTATATACATATACATATATATAAATACATACATACCATTATATACACACTATAGTATGTATTATATATCGTATAGGCCATATATTACATATACACACACACACACACACATATTGCTGTTTAAAAGTCTTCAACACTGATTTTGTAAGATTTTAATAGTTTAAAGAAAGTATAGGTTTTGAATGGCCGTTCCTGGATCTCGGCCAGGGAGCCAAGGGACAGTCTGGGCTGCCGGGCGCAGTCGGTCAGCGCCTGGGCTGGGCGGAGGCGCCGCGGTACCATGAGGCGCCGGTATTTAAGAGATTATGGCATCTGAAACCCACAATGTTAAAAAACGCAACTTTTGTAATCATACTGAGGATCATTCCATTGATCTTCCTAGAAAAAGGATCTCTAATTTCACTAATAAGAACATGAAGGAGGTTAAGAAATCTCCAAAACAGTTGGCTACTTACATAACTAGAACAGTTGGACAAGCTGTGAAAAGCCCAGGTAAACTACGTAAGGTGATCTATAGAAGAAAGAAAGTTCATCATCCTATTCAAAATCCTTGTTATAGAAAAAAGCAGTCCCCTAAAAGTGGGGGCTGTGTCATGGCAAATAAAGAAAATGAACTGGCTTGTGCAGGCCACCTCCCTGAAAAATCACGGCATGATAGCCGAACATATTTGATTAACACCAGTGATTCTGGTTCTTCACAGACAGAAAGCCCATCATCAAAATATAGTGGCTTTTTTTCTGAGGTTTCTCAGGACCATGAAACAATGGCACAGGTTTTGTTCAGCAGGAACTTGAGATTGAATGTAGCTTTAACTTTCTGGAGAAAGAGAAGTATTAGTGAACTTGTAGCATATTTAGTAAGGATAGAGGACCTTGGAGTTGTGGTGGATTGCCTTCCCGTGCTCACCAATAGTTTACAGGAGGAAAAACAGTATATCTCACTTGGCTGCTGTGTAGATTTGTTGCCTCTGGTAAAGTCACTACTTAAAAGCAGATTTGAAGAATATATAATAGTTGGTTTAAACTGGCTTCAAGCAGTCATTAAAAGGTAGTGGTCAGAACTATCATCCAAAACAGAAATTATGAACGATGGAAATATTCAGATTTTAAAACAGCAATTAAGTGGGTTGTGGGAACAGGAAAACCATCTTACTTTGGTTCCAGGATATACTGGTAATATAGCCAAGGATGTAGATGCTTATTTATTACAGTTGCATTGAAAGACTTCATCTATAGCATTTGGCTATTCAAAACATCCTTGGACGATATGATTTCCCCAGAAATATCTCATCTGAGAACTGTGAACTATGGAAGAAATCAAAACCATTTTTTCCTTTAAAGAGAAACGTATGTTGAAACCACTAATGAAATGCTACCGATCTACTTCACATTGAAGTGGAAAAAGATCCAAAAGGAGCAGCTTCAGCTCCAATGAGGTGAAAGTGCACTACGAAGATTGTTCACCTTTGCTGCGTTTGGGATTTATATGGTTATTTGGTAACATTGTTTAAGAACTACTG
>NW_011494777.1:7859-17279 GCF_000754665.1 Bison bison bison | reverse complement strand
TAAAAGTGAAAAAGTGAAAGTGAAGTCGCTCAGTCATGTCCGACTCTTGGCGACCCCATGGACTGCAGCCCACCAGGCTCCTCCATCCATGGGATTTTCCAGGCAAGAGTACTGGAGTGGGGTGCCATTGCCTTCTCTAAAATACTACTCTAACACGATCTAAAGTCAGTTTCATATTTATGAACACTTAAGGTGCTCTGGATATGAATATGACTTTGGCAAGGAACATAAGAATTAGTCATTGAATGTGTTTCATATACAGCCATAAATATGTGCTAGTAGGTATTTAATGACCTTGCTCCAATTACAGAAAAATATTTGGAAAAAAGTTAAGAACCCAGGTTAGGAAGGCGTCTGAAATGGCAATGATATTCAGGAAGCAAGGTGAGGAACGTAGTCAAATAGTTTGGGAGTATTTTTAACTTGGCTTTTGCTAACGCCATACTTTTAGGGGAAAGTTAAGTTGTTCAAATCACAGTATGAATTTGACATCATTCTTTATTGATTTACTTGATCTTAAAGGAAAAAGTACATTACTATTTTGGATTTTAATATTTAAACTCCAGAAAACATTGGTAGTTAAAATATAATTGCAAAGTAAATCATTGTTAAAAAATACTTCCACCCTTTTACTGGGCATACTTCTATCATATAAATGGGCATTAAGCCAGAAATATAAAAACTTCCTCTGGTTTAAAAAATACCATATTCTTAAAAAAAGGATTTATGTCTTGGACTGACTTATAAAATTTTCCTTGAAATACCTTCATGAAAGGAAGGATAATCTTGTATCAAGCAAATATGTTATACCAATGTGTATAATTTTACTCTGTAGAATTCTTAATGATGAAAATTTAATGAACAGAATCAATTTCCTAAAGGTTTTAAATTATTATTTGTTGTTCTTTGGTTAAAAGGAGGAAAAATGAAGTAAAAGTTGATAGAAAATAGAATACATGATATATCACGTTATTCTGAAAGTACCTTGTATTCTTAGTAGTAGAACTGAAAGATTATTTCTTTAGAAATTTGCAAGGTACTATTTCTGTTATTACAAACAATATTGAGTGATTAAAAGTTCTGTGAAGTTCCTTAAGCTATGATAAAGCCTCCTTAACAACATTAAACCCTCACTGTAATTTTTTGAGGGTAGAAATCAGAATGGCCATCATCAAGCTGGCCTGGTATTTATATAGCACTGAAGGAACTGCTGTGAATGATGTAATGATCTTGCTGAGCTATAAAGGCAGAGTTGTTTGATAACAGAAACTAGAACATTCCCTGAGCACTTTGCAAAGACTTCCTGAGCACATGCTGTGTGCTACCAAAATGCAGATAAAATGTTGAGTAGGGCAGATCTTTTGCACTCAAAGGGTCACGAAGGCAAAACAAGTGACAGAAAGGGAGAAGAAAATGGGGTGTGTATATGTGTATTTACAGTACTGGCTAATGAAATGCTTCTGTTTTATTCTCTAAGGATGTAGATGCTTATTTATTACAGTTGCATTGAAAGACTTCATCTATAGCATTTGGCTATTCAAAACATCCTTGGACGATATGATTTCCCCAGAAATATCTCATCTGAGAACTGTGAACTATGGAAGAAATCAAAACCATTTTTTCCTTTAAAGAGAAACGTATGTTGAAACCACTAATGAAATGCTACCGATCTACTTCACATTGAAGTGGAAAAAGATCCAAAAGGAGCAGCTTCAGCTCCAATGAGGTGAAAGTGCACTATGAAGATTGTTCACCTTTGCTGCGTTTGGGATTTATATGGTTATTTGGTAACATTGTTTAAGAACTACTGGGTCTTAATGCAATCCTGCATAAGAATATAATTTATACTATGTGAAAAATAAGACAGGACTTATTACTAGGAATCACAGAGACCAATCATCATTACTTTTTTTTAAGATTGTGTTTTATAAGAAAACACTTAAATGTGTGCAGCTACTATTTTCTTATGTTGAAAAGACTTTGAAAGTTTAAACCATTATAGCAAATAATCAGTACTAAAAGTTTTTTGTTCGCACTGAGATACTGTATATGCAAAATGCCTTAATTATTAATAAGCCAATGTGTATGATACCAATATCTGTTTAAGAAAATTAAAAGCAAACATGCTTCTGGCATGATAAAATCATGGAATTAAATCAGGGGTTTCCATTCATGTAGAATGTTGTTAAAACTTATTCTACACCATTCTTAAAACCTGAGAATATTTTTAGTATCTCTGATTTTTCTTTCTTTTTTTTTTTTGCCAGAATCATGTCATGTATGTATGTATGTGTTACTCCTATATATAAGAAAAAGGCAAATCTGTATTTGTATGAATGCTTAACTGGAAATGTCTATGGAATTGACTAATTTATATTCACTTTTTATTGTATATAGATTTCTGATATATTCAGTTCTGTATCATTTAAGTTTTCTTCATTTGAGTAAATTGACTAAATATTTCTAAAAAAAAAAAGTATAAGATATTGTATTAAACAAAGATTACAATGGTTGGGAGCAACTTTGGATACCCTCTCCCCACTCCCACCTTACCAGCAGTATTGAGTTCTTCTAAGACAATTAGCGAATGTAGGAATAGGAAACCCATAGGACATCAATAGCATATGAGTTACTTTGTCTTCACACCTATATCCCAGTGCCTCCATTCTCTCATATACCAACAGCGTCATCGTTCCAGGCAGAAAACTTGGGAATTTCATGTTAGTGAGCCCAAAGATGGGTTTCCATGGAGGAGCAGCCATAGGAAGAAGAAGGTGGCCACATTCATAACTCACCTGAACTTCCCAGGGTCTTCTTTCCATCATCTAGTAGTGAAGGTCTACAGGCAGTAATTCATTTTCACTTCTCCTTTAAGGAGTTGTGCTCAGTGAGGCAGGTTTAACCAGGTGTTTTAACCAGTGCAGTGTTGACAGAGCCAACACATCAAAGCCTTGGTGGAATTGTGCAAAAGAAGCATAACCTAGGTAGAAGATATTACCTGGTAATGGACAAGGAGGAGGTAGAGTTTATGAAAAACACCACCTTTCTGGGCAGAATCCATATTTCTATGTACTCATTGCTCTTCTAAAATATATATCTATACAAATGCTGACTCACTCAATACCAAGCTTCCCACATTCCCATAGACATTGGGGAAGCTCCCTCATACTTGCTTTATACTTTTATGTACCAAAGGCTTAAATACTCTTCAACTAACCATCTTGGTCCCATTAATTGTTGGAAGGGAGTTTTTGTCTGCTTGTCTAGGACTTTTCCTGTGTTAGGTGAGGTATACCAAAGGTTTCTCCTTCAAGAAAAGTAAACAAATCTATCCTCCCAAGGAGAAAGGTTAAGTACTTAAAACCTTCCAGATACTGTGGAGTCAATCAGAAGGAACCACATGTAAAATGCAAAATCATGGTCAGAAAGTAGGTCTTCTGTGAAGCTATGGCTTGAAATTTAATTCAACTACATAATGGGAAACTAGCAATTAGAAAAATGAAGCAAGAACTCAGAAGATGAAGAGAAATTTCTTGGATTTCAAAACTGAACCTATTCCCCTGAGGTAGAATCTACACAGAGAAAATTTCATTATTAGACCTGCCTTTTCTGGAATTCCATCACTGGAAGATAATTTTTCAAGCATCTAAACAAAAATGTGCCTTTTTTTCTGAGGAAACGTATTGGCTCCTGATTCATATCTTTTAACCAGAAGAACACCTCCAAACAAGAGAATCTCAGGTAATATCCTTTGGTGCATGTAGGCATTTTACAAAATTTAAGTTTCTAAAAGAACTTTGGAAAGGGTACATGATTTGTAATATGGTCCTAAGAGTTTTCCTAGGGCTTTAATTTCCATGGCACAGTTTTGTCTGATATGATTGCATCCCATTGGACACCACACTTCACCTGATCCTCTTCTAATTCTGAATTAATGCATAGGCAGTCAAGCAAAAATCCCATGCCAGAATCCCAATGGCGTGTGTGTGTGTGTGTGTGTGTGTGTGAGTGTGTGCGTGAGTGTGTGTGTGTTAGTCTCTCAGTTGTGTCTGAATCTTTGCAACCCCATGGATTATAGCCCACCAGCTTCCTTGGTCCATGGGATTCTTTAGGCAAGAATATTGGAGTGGGTATACATTTCCTTCTCCAGGGGATCTTTTCAAGCCAGAGACTGAACCTGAGTCTCCCAAATCTCCTCAGGCAGATTCTTTACTGTCTGAGCCATCAGGAAAGCCTGTATATAAATATATATAAATAAATATATATATATATATATACACACACACACGCACACATACAATTCCTGGTGTGTTATTTTTATTCCAAACTATTACCTGGGTTCACTCAGCTCTCACTAATACCCAAGCCATTTATCTTAGCTTGGACTGCAAAAAAAAATTTTTTTAAGTGTATAAGCTTTCGAATTTTGGTTGAATACTGCTCCCTGGACACGTCTGAACTTTCAAAATAAATCTTTCTTTTTGATGTTGGGTCACTGAGTGCCTCATACCTTTCCTGCAGTGCCATTTATCTTCACCAATGTATTTTCTCATTGGCTGGATAAATACATATATGTTTTCTTGTTTTATTCACCTTGCAGTAGAGGGGGAAAAAATGAACTCTGACAGTATAACTTGGTTATTCCTCTTCTGCCTCAGTCCCAGGAAGAAAAGTAACACAGAGAATGTCAAAACCTGGAGAATGCCTGAAGTGCAAAGACTTTTATAACTCACTTTCACAACATAAACCACTTTGAGAAACTTCCAGAATGGCAAGCACAATAGTAAATCGACAGTGCCATCTGCCAAATGGCCTGGAGACGCAGAGAACCGATGGGCTCATTAATTATGGATGACAATCAGAGTCAATTTGACTTCATTATGGGCCAAGAAGAGGAGATCATTGAGGAGCTTGTTCTTAATGGGCCTCAGCGTAACGAGGAGTATACGGGGGTGGGGGAGTCCATCTCCCCACCTCCTCTCATCCATCTCTTTGAGAGCAGCACTGTGATCAGAACTACATGAAGTGTCTAAATAATTTAGGCAAAAGTCAAATGTTGGGAGGCCCTGAGTTCCCAAAACCTAATATCTGTCTGTGTGACTCACAGATCACCCATGATTGTACTGTCCTCGGGCATGGAAGGGAGATTGCTCAGCCAAAACTGGGTTTCTTCAAAAATTTTTACCTGTTTTTGTGCCCCCTCTTCAGGCCATGATGCCTGACATTCTCCTTGAAGAGAAGACATGCCATGGCATATAGCTTCCAGGCTACGCTGAGGCTCTCCATCTTGCGCGCTCTGCTTCTGGGCCCTTCACCCACTCCTTGCAAGCGGCCTCTATTTATCAGAGCACAGACTGTAGAAAAGGAATGAAGCTGGGTACCACAACGGATTGAACCTGCAGGGGGCTTTCAGGAGGTAGGATGTAATTACTGCTCTTGGATTGCAGCCAGAGCCGGCACTCCTGTGTTCACTCTGCCTCTTTGTGCTTCTCTAGCACCTTCTCTAGCATAACGCACGGCCGTCCTCCCACCTGAGCTTCAGAAGAACATCTGAGCTTCTCCAGCAGCTTCCCTTTTAAACAATTCAATTCAACCGAACAAAACGGAGGCTATGATATCCCCAGAGATGCGCAAATCTTTCTGGGAGTAATAAGAAAGTCTAAAGTATAACCTACGTGGTCAAGAAATTCAGCCTCTTAGTGGAAGCAAAATGTAAACCAAAGGCACAATTAGAGAGCAGCAGAAAGCATACACAAGTACAAAAATAAGGGGCTACAAGACACTGTTATTGTTATAGCTAGATAGGAAAGGAACACTCTTTCCTTGGTTACAGGGGACATAAAAACTCATCTTGAAGTTAGGTAATTTGTTATTGGTCATACCTGGACACTGAAAAATAACTTGAGGGACTTCCCTTGTGGTCTAGTGGTTATGAATCCACCTTGCAATGCAGCAGATGTGGGTTCCCTGGTCAGGGAACCAAGATCCCACATGCCTATTGTTGTTGTTTAGTCGCTAAGTCATGTCTGACTCTTTGCGACCGCATGGACTGCAGCACACTAGGCTTCCATGTTCTTCACCATCTCCTGGGATCTAAAACAAAGGCAGTTAGTACCTCTGTTTGTAAGATAGGCAGAAAGAGACGGATGGTGACCATCTCTAATTCTATATGCTAATAGTATGATGAGTATGTCTTATGGTTTACTTGAGTTTAGATAACCTCTTCAACATGACAAAACTAGTAATAGTCGGCTTAGTATGTAAACCCATATCTTTTCACTCTACATTCCAAATTCTACTATTTGATGTTGCCTGCCCATGGATGGAGGAGCCTGGTAGGCTGCAGTCCTTGGGGTCACTAAGAGTCGGACATGACTGAGCGACTTCACTTTCACTTTTCACTTTCATGCATTGGAGAAGGAAATGGCAACCCACTCCAGTGTTCTTGCCTGGAGAATCCCAGGGATGGGGGAGCCTAGTGGGCTGCCATCTATGGGGTCGCACAGAGTCGGACACGACTGAGGCGACTTAGCAATAGCAGCAGCAGTAGTCCAAGGTTGAGGCAATATTGAAAGACAATGAGTATCTCTGCATCCACTAAATCATGCCTTCTGATCCACAACCACTCCTTCAGTCCTGGTGCAGTAGAAACACCAAGCATCTGTTTACTGTGATCACACGCTGCCCGCTAGATGCAGCAGGAAATATACCGTGACTCTGAAGAGTGAACATGAAGCAGATTGACTTTGAGCTACTGAGCTACTTGACAGGAATGTGAGTCCAGGATCTGAAGCCAGAGACAGCTAGATTTTACTGAATAAAATACTAAGCCGACGTTGAAATGGGAGGATGGAAACCAAGAAGAGAAGAAGATTGCCAGTGGAGTCTAGGGGCTGAATAGAGTAAAGGCAGACGTGGACTGTAGCCCGCCAGGCTCTTCTGTCCATGGGATTCTCCAGACAAGAACACCGGGGTGCGTTGCTATCCCCTTCTCCAGGGAATATTGGGACCCTGGAATCGAAGCTGGGTCTCCTATATTGCAGGCAGGTTCTTAACTGTCTGAGCCGTTGAACTTCACCACTTGCTATCTGTGTGACCCTGAGTAACTAATGAACTTCTCTGTGCTTCAACTCCTCTAGGTGTAAAATTGGGCTAAAAATAGTACCTGCATCAGAGGAATGTATGAGAAATTAAACAAGAAAGTCTTCACTTAGTGTTTGGCATATGATAAGCAGTTAATAAGCATTAGCTAATTTTTGTCATTTTATTACTGTTGTTTATTCCTATTTTTCAACATCATTAGTGTAGAAAAGAGCAAAGTTTTCCCCTCAGAAGCCTATTATCTTTTAAAACTGAAATATCCAGCTAGAGACCCAGTCAATGACAGTGAATGTGCGGTCTCCCTAAACTAGGAAGCGTCTAGAATCTATCATATTCAGAGCATATTCAGAGCAGAGGTTGCAAATATTTCAACTGGCATGTCAAATATTAACAGCCTGTGTTTGAATATGTGAATATGTTCATTCAGTTCTGGAAAAGATGTCATCTCCATATCAAGGGATTAAAATCATTGTTTGAATGTTTCCTCTAAGCTGAGATATCTTTCACATTATAGGATTCTCTATTATTAATCATTTTCTTTAATATCTTAATAATGTGATAGGAAAATCAAATTAGGCTGGTAGAAATTTCCCATCAAACTGTATTAACTTGGTCTAGTAGAGACTTCAGTTTTCTTGCTAATGAGAATACTCTCAGCCAGTTTTGTGTGCACAGTGCATGGATCAGACAAGCTCCTCCTTTTTTCTGGAGGATCTGTCAGAATCATCTTGCACTCTTTCCCCTTTGTTGTCGTTTATAGCCAATCAGTTTCCAGTGTTGGTCAGTTCTGCCTTTGTATCAACTTCCCCTTCTCTGTTCTCAACTGCATAGACCCTCACTAAATCCTGTCCAGAGGATCTTAGCCTCCAACAATGGCCCCTACCTTGTCTATTAACACTGTCACTGGTCTATGATTTCACCATATTGACATATCAAAGGCGTGTCTCTGAATAGGGCTTCCCCGGTGGCTCAGTGGTAAAGAATCTGCCTGCCAAGCAGGAGATTTTTGGAAATGCTCTCCTAACCAGCTTAAGGGATATACAGATGCAAAAACATCTAGTTTGAGTGCTCATAAGGAAGAATAGGGGTTTCCCAGATGGCTCAGCAGTAAAGAATCCACTTGCCAATGCAGGAGACGCAGGAAACCTGGGTTTGATCCCTGGGTAAAGAGAATCTGGAAAAGGAAATAGCAGCCCACTCCAGTATTCTCGCCTGGAGAATCCCATGAACAGAGGAGCCTGGCAGGCTACAGTCCGTGGGGTTGCAAGGAGTCAGACACGACTGAGTGACTAATCAACAATGACAACACGTCTCTAATTATGGCTTTTCCATGTTCGTGTTTAATTTTTATTTTTATCCTTAACTGGCCTTATCAAGCTGCTGAAAAATAATCACCACCTTTAATTGCTTATGTGTTTCAGATACCATTCTGTGTATCTTGTATGTAATAACTTACTCAATCTGCCAGCACACTTTTGTAGTCATCGTTATTACAACATCTATTTTACAGAGAAAGAATTGAGTCCCAAGTAATTTGCTCAAGGTCACACAGCTACCAAAATGGCAGAACAAGCTTCAACCCCAGCATTCTGGCTCCAAAGCATATACTTTTAATCATGGTCAATATATCATCTTTATTTAAATGGGTGGAAATTTTAAAAAATGAAATTCTGAAACATGTTACAACACAGATGAACCTTAAAAAGAATATTATAATAAAATAAACTAGCCACAAAATGACAAATATGGCATGATTTCATTTATGGGAGGTCAGGGGGCTTCCCAGGTGGTAAAGAACTCACTTGCCAAGGCAGGAGATGTAAGAGATGAGCGTTCGATTCTTGGGTCAGGAAGAACCCCTGGAGGAGGGCATGGCAACCCACCCGTCTTCCTCCCTGGAGAACACCATGGACAGAGGAGCCCGGCAGGCTACAGTCGATGGGATTGCAAAGAGTCGGACACGACAGAGGCAACTTAGTGCACAGCACAGATTCACAGAGACAGAAAGTAGAAGGGTGCTATCTGGGGGCTGCGAAGAGAGGAGAATAGGGGAGCTATTGCTTAATGGGTATAGAGCTTCAGTTTGCAAAGATGAAAAGTTTCTGGAGATGGATGATGGGATGACAGTTGCACAACAACGAGAATATGCTTAATGCCACAGAACTGTACACTTCAAATGGTTAAAAGGTAGATGTTATGCTATATATATATTACCACTGTATGTTAATCAATTGATCCGTTAGTTTTTTGAAACGCATAGAAAGAATAAGTGAACAAATTAACAGACTAATTAATTAATGAGAACATAGATTTTAGACT
>NW_011494777.1:6359-7759 GCF_000754665.1 Bison bison bison | reverse complement strand
GCTTTTTTTTTTTTTTTTTTTTTTTTTTTTTTTTTTTATTTCGAGGGGGAGGACCGGACTCTCGATGCTTTCGCTGGTAGAGTAAATCCGCCTACCCCTCCACCCCTCGGACTCTTTATTTTTAACCAACTAAATTGATTCATTTTTTTTTCTTCAGTTAGAAATCTTCAGGGTTTTTTTTTTTCCGTTTCTAATGCTTAGCTCATCAACTTTTCTCAGCTTTTCCCTTTCCCTGACACTTGGCACCTCTATTGCTGTAACAGAAACACAGAGTAAATGAGTTGTACTTGCAATTTACAAAGCCCACAGGAAGAGCAAGAGACTCCCAGAATCAGAGGTTGTAAGCAATAACGTGTCAATATATCTTATCCTTATAAATGGCATATATTCATCAAACTGGTAAAGAGCTCTCTTTTATTACCTTTCTACCTTAAATAATAAAGATTCATTTCTGAGAGAGAGCATCCAATAAACACATGACTCCAAAACAGCTCTGTGTGATCAAACTCTAAATTTAAACTCCATAAAATTTCTTAAGGGCAGCTTCCCCGACCTGAGCAGAGGGCATGAGGAGGCAGAAAGCACATGGAATCAAAATATAAGATATTCTCTCAGGATACAAGAGAATAAACTATAGAATGAATTATAATAAATTCTTAGCAGTGTCTGGTAAAGACGTGTGCAATAAAAGTTACC
This sequence comes from Bison bison bison, assembly GCF_000754665.1. Lineage (NCBI taxonomy): Eukaryota > Metazoa > Chordata > Mammalia > Artiodactyla > Bovidae > Bison > Bison bison. The sequence continues at coordinate 7,063 of NW_011494777.1, read as the reverse complement.
TCCTGAAAGAGTTTGTGAACGTAGTATTATTTTGCTAAGAGAAATCATCAGTGAAACAATTTGGGTCTGGAATTTTCTTTGTGGGATTATAAGTTTAATCATTTAAACAGCTTATAAGGCTGTTAAGATTTTCTGTTTCACCTTGTACCATTGTATTACATCATCTTGTATACTATTTTTCAAAATATTAGTTTCCTTCAACTAAGTTATTTAATTTAATGACATTTAGTTGTTCATAGTATTCCTTTATTTTTCATTATTATATGACATATTTATATATAGTATTGTTGTGCCCTCCTCCAAGGGATCTTCCCCATCCAGGGATGGAACTCGTGTCTCTTATGTCTCCTGCATTGGCAGGCACATTCTTTTTTTATTTTTTTTATTTTTAAACTTTACAATATTGTATTGGTTCTGCCATATATCGAAATGAATCCACCACAGGCATATATGTGTTCCCCATCCTGAACCCTCCTCCCTCCTCCCTCCCCATACCATCCCTCTGGGTCATCCCAGTGCACCAGCCCCAAGCATCCAGTATCGTGCATCGAACCTGGACTGGCATCTCGTTTCATATATGATATTATGCATATGTCAATGCCATTCTCCCAAATCATCTCACCCTCTCCCTCTCCCACAGAGTCCATAAGACTGTTCTATACATCAGTGTCTCTTTTGCTGTCTCGTATACAGGGTTATTGCTG
>NW_011494777.1:4485-5910 GCF_000754665.1 Bison bison bison | reverse complement strand
ATTTTTTGATTGGGTCGTTTATTTTTCTGGAATTGAGCTGTAGGAGTTGCTTGTATATTTTTGAGATTAGTTGTTGTCAGTTGCTTCATTTGCTATTATTTTCTCCCATTCTGAAGGCCGTCTTTTCACCTTGCTTATAGTTTCCTTTGCTGTGCAGAGCTTTTAAGTTTAATTAGGTCCCATTTGTTTATTTTTGCTTTTATTTCCAATATTCTGGGAGGTGGGTCATAGAGGATCCTGCTGTGATGTATGTCAGAGAGTGTTTTGCCTATGTTCTCCTCTAGGACTTTTATAGTTTCTGGTCTTACATTGAGATCTTTAATCCATTTTGAGTTTATTTTTGTGTATGGTGTTAGAAAGTGGTCTAGTTTCATTCTTTTACAAGTGATTGACCAGTTTTGCCAGCATTACTTGTTAAAGAGATTGTCTTTAATCCATTGTATATTCTTGCCTCCTTTGTCAAAGATAAGGTGTCCATAGGTGCGTGGATTTATCTCTGGGCTTTCTATTCTGTTCCATTGATCTGTATTTCTGTCTTTGTGCCAGTACCATACTGTCTTGATGGCTGTGGCTTTGTAGTAGAGCCTGAAGTCAGGCAAGTTGATTCCTCCAGTTCCATTCTTCTTTCTCAAGATAGCTTTGGCTATTCGAGGTTTTTTGTATTTCCATACAAATTGTGAAATTATTTGTTCTAGTTCTGTGAAGAATACCGTTGGTAGCTTGATAGGGATTGCATTGAATCTATAAATTGCTTTGGGTAGTATACTCATTTTCACTTTGCCTATGTTCTCCTCTAGGAGTTTTATAGTTTCTGGTCTTATGTTGATGAACATGGTATATTTCTCCATCTATTAGTGTCCTCTTCGATTTCTTTCATCAGTGTTTTATAGTTTTCTATATATAGGTCTTTAGTTTCTTTAGGTAGATATATTCCTAAGTATTTTATTCTTTTTGTTGCAATGGTGAATGGAATTGTTTCCTTAATTTCTTTTTCTGTTTTCTCATTATTAGTGTATAGGAATGCAAGGGATTTCTGTGTGTTGATTTTATATCCTGCAACTTTACTATAATCATTGATTACTTCTAGTAATTTTCTGGTAGAGTCTTTAGGGTTTTCTATATAGAGGATCATGTCATCTGCAAACAGTGAGAGTTTTACTTCTTCTTTTCCAATTTGGATTCCTTTTATTTCTTTTTCTGCTCTGATTGCTGTGGCCAAAACTTCCAAAACTATGTTGAATAGTAGTGGTGAAAGTGGGCACCCTTGTCTTGTTCCTGACTTTAGGGGAAATGCTTTCAATTTTTCACCATTGAGGATAATGTTTGCTGTGGGTTTGTCATATATAGCTTTTATTATGTTGAGGTATGTTCCTTCTATTCCTGCTTTCTGGAGAGTTTTTATCATAAATGGATGTTGAATTTTGT
>NW_011494777.1:4163-4385 GCF_000754665.1 Bison bison bison | reverse complement strand
ACTCAATAGCAACCAGCCCGACAGCTGACCTAAGACCTTCCCTTGGCATCCAATTTCATCATACAATTCAAGCTGATGCAGGAGATGCAGGTTTGATCCCTGGATTGGGAAGATCCCCTGGAGGAGGAAATGGCAAAGCACTTGAAAATCACCTTCAAGTAATGCCTGTTTGAGGATATGGACTCTTTATTTTTTTTTTTTTTTTTTTTTTTTTTTTTTTTT
>NW_011494777.1:2630-2821 GCF_000754665.1 Bison bison bison | reverse complement strand
GTCTTGGGGTGTTTCGCCTTGGGTTTATCCTGTTTGGGACTCTCTGGGTTTCTTGGACTTGAGTGATTTCCTTCCCCATTTTAGGGAAGTTTTCAACTATTATCTCCTCAAGTATTTTCTCATGGTCTTTTTTTTTTTTTTTCTCTTCTTCTTCTGGGACCCCTATGATTCGAATATTGTAGCGTTTAATA
>NW_011494777.1:2214-2530 GCF_000754665.1 Bison bison bison | reverse complement strand
ATAGTAGTCTCTTATGATCCTTTGTATTTCTGTGTTGTCTGTTGTGATCTCTCCATTTTCATTTCTAATTTTATTGATTTGATTTTTCTCCCTTTGTTTCTTGATGAGTCTGGCTAATGGTTTGTCAATTTTATTTATCCTTTCAAAGAACCAGCTTTTGGCTTTGTTGATTTTTGCTATGGTCTCTTTTGTTTCTTTTACATTTATTTCTGCCCCAATTTTTAAGACTTCTTTCCTTCTGCTAACCCTGGGGTTCTTCATTTCTTCCTTTTCTAGTTGCTTTAGGTGTAGAGTTAGGTTATTTATTTGACTTTTT
>NW_011494777.1:0-706 GCF_000754665.1 Bison bison bison | reverse complement strand
AGCTGTAGGAGTTGCTTATATATTTTTGTAGATTAGTTGTTTGTCCGTTGCTTCATTTGCTATTATTTTCTCCCATTCTGAAGGCTATCTTTTCACCTTGCTTATAGTTTCCTTTGCTGTGCAGAGCTTTTAAGTTTAATTAGGTCCCATTTGTTTATTTTTGCTTTTATTTCCAATATTCTGGGAGGTGGGTCATAGAGGATCCTGCTGTGATGTATGTCAGAGAGTGTTTTGCCTATGTTCTCCTCTAGGAGTTTTATAGTTTCTGGTCTTCTAATTAACTAATCCTATCTTCTGCCTCTGTTATTCTACTATTTGTTGCCTCCAGAGTGTTTTTGATTTCATTAATTGCATTATTCACTATATATTGACTCTTTTTTATTTCTTCTAGGTCCTTGTTAAACCTTTCTTGCATCTTCTCAATCCTTGTCTCCAGGCTATTAATCTGTGATTCCATTTTGATTTCAATATTTTGGATCAATTTCACTATATTATTTGGAACTCTTTATCAGGTAGATTCCCTATCTCTTCCTCTTTTGTTTGGTTTGGTGGGCATTTATCCTGTTCCTTTACCTGCTTGGTATTCCTCTGTCTCTTCATCTTGTTTAAATTGCTGAGTTTGGGGTGTCCTTTCTGTATTCTGGCAGTTTGTGGAGTTCTCTTTATTGTGGCGTTTCCTCAGTGTGTGTGAGTTTGTACAGGTGGC
>NW_011494776.1:1751673-1751876 GCF_000754665.1 Bison bison bison | reverse complement strand
TCGCCAGCTGAGCCGTGTGACACCTGAACGCTCATCTGCTTGATAATCACCAACTGAGCCATGCGTCACAAGCCCGCTCATGTGCCTGATAATCGCCAGCTGAGCCGCGCGACACCTTCCCGCTCATCTGCTTGATAATCGCCAGCTGAGCCGCGCGACACCTTCCCGCTCATCTGCTTGATAATCGTCAGCAGAGCCGCGCG
>NW_011494776.1:1749047-1749364 GCF_000754665.1 Bison bison bison | reverse complement strand
CAGACTGAAAGTGAAGGGCTGGAAAAAGATTTTCCATGCAAGTAGGGACCAAAAGAAAGCAGGAGTAGCAATACTCATATCAGATAAAATAGACTTTGAAACAAAGGCTGTGAAAAGAGACAAAGAAGGTCACTACATAATGATCAAAGGATCAATCCAAGAAGAAGATATAACAATTATAAATATATATGCACCCAACACGGGAGCAGCACAGTACATAAGACAAATGCTAACAAGTATGAAAGGAGAAATTAACAATAACACAATAATAGTGGGAGACTTTAATACCCCACTCACACCTATGGATAGATCAACTA
>NW_011494776.1:1746815-1747150 GCF_000754665.1 Bison bison bison | reverse complement strand
CTCATCTGCTTGATAATCGCCAGATGAGAACCGGGACACCTGCCCGCTCATCTCCTTGATAATCGCCAGCTGAGCCGCGGCACATCTGCCCGCTCATCTGCTTGATAATCCCCAGCTGAGACGCGCGACACCTGCCCGCTCATCTGCTTGATAATCGTCAGCAGAGCCCCGCGATACCCTGCCCGCTCATCTGCTTGTAATCCCAGCTGAGACGCGCGACACATCGCCCGCTCATCTGCTTGATAATCGCCAGCTGAGCCCGCGCGACACCTGCCCGCTCATCTGCTTGTAATCGCCAGCTGAGCCCTGCGACACCTGCCCGCTCATCTGCTTGA
>NW_011494776.1:1746073-1746715 GCF_000754665.1 Bison bison bison | reverse complement strand
CTGACAAACAACTAACTCTCAAAAATATACAAGCAACTCCTACTAGCTCAACTCCAGAAAATAAACGACCCAATCAAAAAATGGGCCAAAGAACTAAATAGACATTTCTCCAAAGAAGACATACAGATGGCTAACAAACACATGAAAAGATGCTCAACATCACTCATTATCAGAGAAATGCAAATCAAAACCACTATGAGGTAAGTGTCTTCTCCACAAATTTTAGTAAAAAGTTTTACTCATCAGAGCTGGTAACCTTAACTTATTCCATTTGCCAGAAGCAGAATTTGGATCCAATGTCTTTAATGACTAGTGAGTTTTGTAATATTGTACCTGATTCATGGCTAAAATTTTAAAACAGAAGCTATAAGGTGTCTGTCTATTTATGCGCGTCTATATATATGTTTGTTGTAGATGTGTGGTATTTTCTACCTCCAAATGGGACTGACAAAATTAACCTGTGTTCTGTTTAATTGCCTTAAAGAAAAATTAAGCACTTACTATGAAATAAGTGTTCCTAAAACTTCCAGAAATAGAATAGGAACTAACCCAAGAAATTTTCAAGTTCACATGATTTGAGATAATTGTTGGTAAATAAAAGTTAAAGTTTGTTGGCTTAATTATAAAAAAAAAAAAAAAAAA
>NW_011494776.1:1716105-1745280 GCF_000754665.1 Bison bison bison | reverse complement strand
GGGAGGGAGGAGGGAGGAGGGTTCAGGATGGGGAACACATGTATACCTGTGGCGGATTCATTTTGATATTTGGCAAAACTAATACAATTATGTAAAGTTTAAAAATAAAATAAAATTTAAAAAAAAATAAACAAAGGACCAGCAGGAATGGTTCTAATGTCTGGTATCTGGAGACTTAACTGGGAAGACTTCAAAGGCTGTGAGTAACTGGGGTCCAGAGAGTTTTTTTCACAGAGTATGCTGACAAAATTAATTTGGAGAAACTCAAAGGCCAGGCTTAGTGTGGGCTATCTATTAAAGTTCCTACACTGGTACTGCTGTCACAAGCTCCATGTAACAGGGTGACGTTAGGTTATCAGTTCTTCCTACATGGAAGCCTATGGTTCCCAGATATACTCCTTACTGAACAAGGCAGAAGAGACATGGCATTTTATTATATAGCTTAGAAAGTTTAACATCCTCTGCTATATCACATTGGTTGTGGCTGTGATCTGCCCAAATTCACTGGAAAAGGACATATTCCTACCTCCCGCTGAAAGAGTTTCAAGTAATTTGTGGCCATGTTGGAAAACCACCAAGGTCTGACCTCTGTCAACCAACTTTTACTTCTATTTGTTTATTCCACAGGCAAAGTACTTTCACTCCTTCCCAAGATCCTACAAAGGTCTCATCTCCTTATAGTTATCATCAAGCTGAGGCTCAGGGTCTGGAATCTCAAGCTAATTTAGGCCCAGGTGCAGACGAAGTTCCTCACACCTGGTGCATTCGATGCACCAACAACACATCCAACACACAATGGTGGGAAAGGTAAGGATAAAAGAATATTGTCATTGAAATCAGAAGTCTCAGACCTACCAGGATAATTGTATTAAATGTGAAGTTATTTTTTGTATGCAAATTCTAATGATTAGCTTTTAATGTGACATGTTTTAAAATGTGAGAAGATCCTATTATTTCACATTGGTGAAGGAAGAAATTCTAAAATAAGATTAAATTTCCCAGCAATAAGAAGATGAAGCATACAAGTTAGATGATCAAATATTTAGAGACATTGCCAATATAAAAAATTATATTACAATGAATATGGGGGAGAGAAAACTTGCTGGAGCTTGAATTATGTCCTCTGGGTAATTAAAACAGAAATGAGTAATTGCCATTGGGTACTGGAAACTGTAAGTGCCAGATTGCTTTACAGGAAATACTAGTGGGGGAATAAACTACCAATGTCAGACACTTTCTTTCATGAAACTGAGAGCAATTTCTTCTGATTTTAAATACTGAAACTGTCACAAAGCATACCAACATAAAGAAAATATTAAGTTGTGATTATGAATAGTGGATTGGCCAAAAAGTTCATTCAGGATTTTCCATAAGATTTTGGAAAAATCTGAATGAACTTTTTGGTCAACACAATATGTACCAGAGAAGGAATGATGCTAAAGCTGAAACTCCAGTACTTTGGCCACCTCATGCAAAGAGTTGACTCATTGGAAAAGACTCTTGGGGGCAGGAGGAAAAGGGAATGACAGAGGATGAGATGGCTGGATGGCATCACCGACTCAATGGACTGAGTTTGAGTGAACTCTGGGAGATGGTGATGGACAGGGAGGCCTGGCATGCTGCGATTTATGGGGTCGCAAAGAGTCAGACGGGAGAAGGCAATGGCACCCCACCCCAATACTCTTGCCTGGAAAATCCCATGGATGGAGGATCCTGGTAGGCTGCAGTCCATGGGTCGCTAAAAGTCGGACACGACTAAGCGACTTCACTTTCACTTTTCACCTTCTTGCATTGGAGAAGGAAATGGCAACCCACTCCGGTGTTGTTGCCTGGAGAATCCCAAGGACGAGGGAGCCTGGTGGGCTGCTGTCTATGGGGTCACACAGAGTCGGGCACGACTAAAGTGACTTAGCAGCAGCAAAGAGTCGGACATGACTGAGCTACTGAACTGAACTGAACTGAACTGAAAGCTTATGGCAGAAAATATTCGAATGAGGGAAGTGATCACACAAAAGCAAAATATTGTAACTCTAAACCGGAAATAAATAAATATGTTTTACTGTTTCATAGTTCCCAAAATGACTATAAATAGAAATACTGAGATTATGCAAGTTAGGGCAGAACTTTTTCCTAGTCAGTTTGTATAAGTACTTTGAATCAACAGGAAATGAAGATAAAACTCCATGCCCTGGAGCCTGTTGGGTTTTCTGCTCTATTCTTTGTAGGCAGGTGTTTGAATGAAACCATCTCATCTCTATGTTGATCTACTGTCTGGAAGTCCATGAATTTTGATTCTAAATTTTAAAGCTACAGTATTATAAGACTACGTTTGATGACACTATGACTTTTGCTTCTAGTCCACTTGCAGCATCTTACATACTCCAGTGTTCGGCTTCTGACACCTCTCTAAGGCTTGACTCTAACTCCCTGTCTTAGCTTGGCATTTAATCCACTGAACTACTCTACTTGTTCCCACTCTGATTCTAACAACTTTCAAGGAATGGAAGGGATCCTGAGAAAAAGGTATGTGCCTAACTGTTAAGAAGTTTCTTCCTAGCATACCCCTGGCAAAAGGAGGATATCCCCCCAACAGTATTATAGGAATTCATACAGGAATAAGAAACTCCTAAAGTGATTGTTAAAGGCATTAGGTTAACTTAACAGTAAGTTATTGTATAAAGTGAGTGATTCAGCTCTAACATGATTGTTAGCAGTTTCAGAGTGGCTATGATTAAGGAAATTATAATAATCCCTTGATTAAAAAAAAAAAAAAGACATACCTTTATATGACCTAGCAGTAATAAGGACAAACAGATGAATTATTTAAAAACCACTTGAACAGCTATACTTGTATGTTACCCATCTGACTATCCATCTAGTTAGCTCAGATGCCCAGGAACAGAGGCTGATTTATTTTGTTTTCCCCATGGACATATGAATGGCACCTTGAAATGTAGTAAGTTATTCTTGAAATGTAACTAAGATATTCTTGAAAGAAATTACTTAAGTGAAATTACAGTAAATCGATTATTTGTTCAAGGCTCTAGGCAAACTTGCAATAAGTTGTTTTGTGAAGTGAATGATTCAGATCTAATTTGACTGTTAAATAAGTACATTGTTTTATCTTAGATTTTCTTATAATGATCTGTGAGAAATTAAGAAAAGAATGATAGATAAGTGCATATGTGCATGCTCAGTCACATTAGTCCTGTCTGACTCTTTGCAACCATATGGACTGTAGCTGACCAGACTCTTCTGTCTATGAGATTCTACAAGCAAGAATGATGGAGTGGCTTGCCATGCCCTCCTCCAGGGGGTCATCCCAACCCAGGGATCGAACCTGGGTCTCCTGAATTGCAGGCAGATTCTTTACCCACTGAGCCACCTCGGAAGCCCTGATAGATAAGTAGGTACATATTAATAGTTAGATACACAGATAAATACATTCATTCAAAAAGAAAATATTTCAAATAAAAAATTCCCACACATTGAGCACTAGCAGATTGTGCTATCTTAGAAAAAGGGTCCATATTTGGGTATTAGATATGATTCAAACAGATTTATCAGAGTGTTAGCTATACTTCTAAAGACTGACTGTGTTATATAAAAACAATATAATAAAGTGATAAGTATTTTCCTTAATGAAACACTTTCTAAAATGTGCTTTAGTAAATAAGAAACACGTACTAAATATTCAGGGTTATAACTAATTAAATGATGACTTTGGCTTCCCAGGTGGCACAGTGGTAAAGAATCCATTTGCCAGTGCAGGAGATGAAAGAGATTTGGGTTCGATAACTAGAGTAGGAAATGACAATTTACTCCAATATTCTTGCTTGGAAATTTCCATGGACAGAGGATCCTGGCAGGCTACAGTCCATGGGGTCGCAAAGAGTCAGACACAGCTGAGTAGACACAAATATTTCAAACACGTTGAAAAGAAGTTTCTTGAGATAATTTTGAATAAATACCAAATAAGCAATGTTTACATACTATGGCTCAGGGGATAGACATTAACAAAAATTAGCTTTCCCTCAGGCCACTGTCTAGACCACAGGAAACCTGGTCAATAGTCCATGGGTCATCACAAGGTACAGACTCAGAAGTTTCCATAATACCGTGGCCAGCAACTAGGCATGGTGAATCATAGTCATGACAGGATGATTATAGTCACTACAGACTCGTAGTACACAGGCTGGTAAGACAGGACCTGACTTCAAAGAAAATGAGCCCAAACAAATATCTTACAGCTTCAAAGAACAATTTACCTTGAGCAGTAAATCAGTAGGATCTAGGAAGCTTTGCCAGAACAAGAAACATATACAAAATTAGAAGCAAATAACTTTTTGTGACTCATCATGTTTGGATTAAGGGACTCAATCTGGATAGTTATAGATGGTCGCATCCATGTCCTTATTCACGTCTCTCTACATATAAGTCTGGTATCTGCTTAGGTGGATAACAGTGCCTACCACCAATGGAATTCAGTGAGAAATGAAAGAGAAACTACAGCTAAAGTGACTAGCATATTAGTTGTGTAAATAGATGCATATGTGCACTCATGCACATACACTCACATACACACATATATACTTTTCTTGCAGTCTCTGTACTTCTTAGAAAAAAATTATACATTCTTATTTCACAGAGAGTCAGTGTTAAAAAAACATTGATGAGTTATTCCAGCTTCCCCAAAATAATCATGTGTAGTAAGGGCACAGTTGATTAAACATTGATATAGTAGAGATTAAAAATCAACTGTAATTATGCCTCCTGAGCATATCATGCACTGTAGGGAAGCATAGCATATTCTAAGGACTTTCCTGTTGGCTCAGCAGTAAAAGGGGGAGTTAGGAGTTCAATCTCCCTGAGAGGTGGGGAGGGGAATATGGGTCAGTAGTGGCCTGACACAGGGCAAGGGGGTCTGGGTGCAGGAGACCTGGTAACACAGCCTGTGACGTAAGCCCTCTTGGAGGAGCTCATCATTAACCCCACCATAGAAATATCGAGCAGATGACCAGGACCTATGCACCTGGACCCAGAAAAAAGGAACAGTGACCCCACAAGAGACTGACACAGAATTTTCTGTGAGTGTCCAGGAATCTCCAACGGAGGTGTGGGTCAGCAGTGGCCTGCTGCAGGGTTGGGGGCACCGAGTGCAGCAGTGCCTGCATGTGACATTTTGAAGGAGGTCACTATTATCTTCATTATCTCCACCATAGTTTGGTCTCAGGTCAAACAACAGGGAGGAAACAGTGCCCTGTCCATCAACAGAAAATTGGATAAAAGATTCACTGAGCATGGCCCCGCCCATCAGAACAAGACCCTCTTAGCCCCACTGTCAGTCTCTCCCAACAGGAAGCCTCTATAAGCCTCTGATCTTTATCCATCAGAAGGCAGACAGAATGAAAACCACAATCACAGAAAACTAATCAAACTGCTCATATGGACCACAGCCTTGTCTAACTCAATGAAACTACGAGCCATGCCATGTAAGGCCACCCAAGATGGACGGGTCATTGTGGAGAGTTCTGACAAAGCGTGGTCCACTGGAGAAGGGAATGGTAAACCACTTCAGTATTCTTGCCTTGAGAACCCCATGAACAATAGGAAAAGTCAAAAGGATAGGACACTGAAAGAAAAACTCTGCAGGTCAATAGCTGCCTAATATGCTACTGCAGAACAGTGGAGAAATAACTCCAGAAAGCATGAAAAGATGGAGCCAAAGAAAAACAATGCTGAGTAGTGGATGTTACTGGTGATGGAAGTAAAGTCCAAGGCTGTAAAAAACCAATATTGTATAGGAATCTGGAATGCTAGGTCCATGAATCAGGGTAAAATGGAAGTAGTCAAACAGCAGATGGCAAGAGTGAACATCAAACTTTTAGGAATCAGGGAACTAAAATGGTCTAGACTGGGCAAATTTAATTCATTCTGACCATTATATCTACTACTGTGGGCAAGAATACCTTAGAAGATATGGAGTAGCCCTCATAGTCAACAAAAGAGTCCAAAATGCAGTAGTTGGGTGCAGTCTCAAAAATAACAGAATGATCTCTGTTCATTGCCAAGGTAAGCCATTCAATATCACAGTAACCCAAGTCTATACCCTGATCAGTAGTGCTGAAGAAGCTGAAGCTGAATGGTTCTATGAAGACCTACAAGACCTTCTAGAACTAACATGAAAAAATGATGTCCTTTTCATCTTAGGGAACTGGAATGCAAAAGTAGGAAGTCAAGAGATACCTGGAGTAAAGTCAAGTTTGACCTTGGAGTGCAAAATGAAGCCAGGCAAAGGCTAATAGTGTATTACCAAAAGAACACACTAGTGATAGCAATCATCCTCCTCCAAGAACACAAGAGAAGGTCCTCATGGACCTAACCAGACAGTCAATACCGAAATCAGATCGATTATATCCTTTGCAGCCAAAGATGGAGAAGCTGTATACAGTCAGCAAAAACAAGACCAGGAGCTGACTTTGGCTCCAATCATGAACTCCTTATTGCCAAATTCAGACTGAAATTGAAGAAAGTAGGGAAAACCACTAAGCCATTCAGGAATGACCTAAATCAAATCCCTTAGATTATACACTGGAAATGACAAATAGATTTAAGGGGTTAAATGTGATAGGCAGTGATCAAGACCACCTCCAAAGGAAAGAAATGAAAAAGGGCAAACTGGTTGTCAGAGGAGGCCTTACAAGTATCTGAGAAAAGAAGAGAAGCTAAAGGCAAAGAAGAAAAGGAAAGATATACCTATTTGAATGCAGACTTCCAAAGAATAGCAAGGAGAGACAAGAAAACTTTCTCAGTGATCAGTGAGTGCAAAGAAATAGAGGAAAACAATAGAATGGGAAAGGCTAGTGATCTCTTCAAGAAAATTCAAGATATCAAGGGAACATTTCATGCAAAGATGGGCTCAAAAAGGGACAGAATGGTATGGACCTAACAGAAGCAGAAGATATTAAGTAGAAGTGGAAACAATTCACAAAAGAATTATACAAAAAAGATCTTCATGACCCAGATAACCACGATGGTGTGATCACTCACCTAAAGCTAGACATCTTGGAAAGTGAAGTCAAGAGGACCTTGGGAAGCATCAGTCTGAATGAAGCTAGTAAGGTGATGGAATTCCTGTTGAGCTATTTCAAATCCTAAAAGATGATGCTGTGAAAGTGCTGCACAAAATATGCCAGCAAATTTGGTAAGCTGAGCAATGGCCACAGGACTGGAGAAAATCACTTTTCATTCCAATCCCAAAGAAAGGCAATGTCAAAGAATGTTAAAACTACCACACATTTACACTCATCTCACACGCTAGCACAGTAATGCTCAAAATTCTCCAAGCCACACTTCAACAATATGTGAACCATGAACTTCCACATGTTCAAGCTGGATTTAGAAAAGGCAGAGGAAGCAGAGATCAAGTTGGCAACATTCATTGGATTATTGAAAAAGCAAGAGAATATCAGAAAAACATCTGTTTTTGGTTTATTCATTATGCCAAAGTATTTGACTGTGTGTATCACAACAAACTGTGGAAAATTCTTCAAGAAATGGGAAATACCAGACTCCTGACCTGCCTCCTGAGAAATCTGTATGCAGGTCAAGAAACCATAGTTAGATCAGAACATGCAACAGACTGGTTCCTAATCGAGAAAGGAGTGTGCCATGGCTGTATATTGTCACCCTGTTTATTTAACTTATATGCAATACATCAAGCAAAATGATGGGCAGGATAAAGCACAAGCTGGGATCAAGACTGCAGGAAGAAATATCAATAACATCAGATACACAGATGACACCACCCTTATGGCAGAAAGCAAAGAACTCAAGACCCTCTTCATGAAAGTGAAAGAAGTGAGTGAAAAAGCTAGCTTAAAATTCAGCATTCAAAAAACTAAGAACATGGTATCCGGTCCCATCACTTTATGCCAAATAGATGGGGAAACTATGGAACCAGTGAGAGACTTTATTTTGGAGGGCTTCAAAATCACTGCAGATGCTAAGTGAAGCCATGAAATTAAAAGATGCTTGCTCCTTGGAAGAAAAAATATGACCAACTTAGCATATTAAAAAGCAGAGACATTACTTTGCCAACAAAGGTCTGTCAAGTCAAAGCTATGGTTTTTCCAGTGGTCATGTATGAAGGTGAGAGTTGGACTATAAAGAAAGCTGAGTGCCAAAGAGTTGTTGCTTTTGAACTGTGGTGTTGGAGAAGAATCTTGGGAGTCCCTTGGGCTGCAAAGAAATCCAACCAGTCAATCCTAAAGGAAATCAGTCCTGAATATTCATTGGAAGGACTGATGCTGAAGCTGAAACTCCAATACTTTGGCCACCTGATGCAAAGAACCAACTCATTTGAAAAGACCCTGATGCTGGGAAAGATTGAAGGTGAGATGAGAAGGGGACAACAGAGGATGAGATGTTTGGAGGGCATCACCAACTCAATGGACAGGAGTTTGAGTAAAGTCTGGGAGTTGGTGATAGACAGGGAGGCCTGGCGTGCTGCAGTCCATGGGGTCTCAAAGAGTCAGACACAACTGAGGAACTGAACTGAACTGAAGGAGTTCAATCCCTGGGTTAGAAAGATCTCCTAGAGGGGAGTATGGCAACCCACTCCAGTATTCTTCCCTAGAGAATCTCATGGGTAGAGGAGCCCAGTGGGCTACAGTCTATGGGTTTGCAAAGAGTCAGACAGGACTGAAACAACTGAAACATGCATGCAGCATGTTTTAGCTTTGTTTATATGATTTCAGTTCAGTTCAGTTCAGTCGCTCTGTTCTGTCCAACTCTTTGCAACTCCATGGACAGCAGCACACCAGGCCTCCCTGTCCATCACTAATGACTGGAATTTACCCAAGCTCATGTCAATTGAGTGGGTGATGCCATCCAACCACCTCATACTTTGTCGCCCCCTTCTTCTTCCACCTTCAATGTTTCCCAGTATCAGGGTCTTTTCAAATGAGTTAGCTCTTCACATCAGGTGGCCAAAGTACTGGAGTTTCAGCTTCAACATCAGTCCTTCAATGAACACTCAGGACTGATCTCCTTTAGGATGAACTGGTTGGACCTCCTTGCAGTCCAAGGGACTCTCAAGAGTCTTCTCCAACACCACAGTTCAAAAGCATCAATTCTTCTGCCTTCAGCTTTCTTCACAGTCCAACTCTCACATCCACACATGACCTCAGGAAAAACCATAGCCTTGACTAGATGGACCTTTTGTTGACAAAGTAATGTCTCTGCTTTTCAATACGCTATCTAGGTTGGTCATAACTTTCCTTCCAAGGAGTAAGCGCCTTTTAATTTCATGGCTGCAATCACCATCTGCAGTGATTTTGGAGCCCAAAAAAATAAAGTCTGACACTGTTTCCACTGTTTCCCCATTTATTTCCATGAAGTGATAGAGTGATGCAACCAGATGCCATGATTTTCATTTTCTGAATGTTGAGCTTTAAGCCAACTTTTTCACTCTCCACTTTCACTTTCATCAAGAGGCTTTTTAGTTCCTCTTCACTTTCTGCCATAAGGGTGGTGTCATCTGCATATCTGAGGTTATTGATATTTCTCCCGGCAATCTTGATTCCAGCTTGTGCTTCTTCCAGCCCAGCGTTTCTCATGATGTACTCTGCATATAAGTTAAATAAGTAGGGTGGCAATATATCCAAGCAATTCCAGAAGACAGGTAGAAATGGAAACTAGCAAGAAAGGATCCACTCCAAGTTGGAAGGGCATCCTTCACAGTTCCACACAAACTGGAAGTAAACTTCCCCTGATCCCTTATTTTCAAAGAAGTAAAAATTAAAGGCAATGCAAAAGGAGAATGATGAAATATACAGCTGATGGTCTTTGCTAATATTTGCAGAGGCCAGTTATACTAGTAATTAGAAGTACTGTCTTCAAATAATGTACATATTTCAGCCAGGCACACTCATCTGAACAATCAGGCCTGAAACTTAGAAAAATACAGTTACAAATGGGACTGCACAGTAAGCAAAGAAAATAAATTGTGATTTCAAACCCCTCCATGCTTTTGTGTTGAAAATAAAAATAATCATAATAAATCATTATCAATAATGCCACATATGGATTAGGGAAGTAATGTTTACATGAATCCAATAGATTTATAAAGCTTTCAGCACTGCCGTCTTGGTCTGAGAACCTTTCCTTGGCCACCTCCTCTCTGTCACCAAAGCAGATGGCCAACTTATACATGCAAATGAAAAACAAACTAAAGTTATAAAACAAAAGGATGGGATTCAACAAGCTAAACTTAAATTATTAGCTGAAGGATCCCAGCAGTAGCTATTACCAAATTCAGACCAGCCCACCCTGTTGAGAAGGACTAGAATAGTTATGCAATATCTATGAGGCATTTTAAATCCATTAGTTAAAAATATGTGTTTGGCGAATCATGGTATTGCAGACATTATGACAGGATGCTGCCTTCTCTTAGCCTGGGGAGTATAATTAAGTGCAGTGCTCAAATAAATGGTTTGAAGTCACACATATTATCCATCTTTTCTGGCTCAAAAGAAGTTCTGAGTCTCTGCTCCAAGTATTCACCTCGACCTAGCCTCAAGATGTGTTTTCCTTAAACTGTTCGAGATGATTAAATGAAAATGTATTCCCATCCAATATTATGCTTGCCTCAATCAACATTCTCTGGTGGTGGTTACAAACTTTATACCTTTTTTTCTTAATATAAATACTCACTTTTCCTGGTAGATGTACAAGGTTGTTAGAAGTTAGGAGAAACAGCTAATTAAATACCATGGATCCTTTTGGGTACGTACTTGAAGCTGTAGCCGTTTGACATCTGCACATTTACTACATTGAGGACTTAGTTGAGGAAATGAAACTGCATGTCTTCATTTGCAGTTCTTCATGAAACTTCATACTTCATCAAACAGTATGATGACATCTATAATTCCATAATAGTTTGGCTAAAATCAGTACCAGATATATGACACAAGTTTAATCTCCTACAATGAAGGCGTGTTGACATTTTAAGGTCAAGCTAGTGATTTTCTGGCATTATTTGAGATGGAGTTACCAATGGAATTATAGGCAATATAATTCCTTTTAAAAATAATATAATCATTCACTCTGTAAATTTGAGAGTGAAAAGTGTCATTAAGATTTCAAGACTATTCTTTTATTAAAATAAGCACATTTTAAACCCACTCAGAATGCTAATTTACTTATGAAAATGCATAAATCCTAATGCAGATGTTATCAGCAACCATTGTCATCAATAAACTACAATTTAAAATTGCAAGTTTTTTTTTAATTAACATTCAGCTGATATTTATGGAGCCTACAAATACTGTAACATATTTTGTTAGAAGTTATTTCTGTTTTGTGCGTGTTGGTCGCTCGAAAACGTTGAAAGTGAAGTCGCTCAGCCGTGTCCGACTCTTTGCTACTCCATGGACTGTAGCCTACCAGGCTCCTCTGTCCATGGGATTTTCCAGGCAATAGTACTGGAGTAGATTGCCATTTCCTTCTCCAGGGGATCTTTCCAACCCAGGGATTGAACCCCGGTCTCCCGCATTGTAGACAGACGTTTTACCGTCTGAGCCACCAGGGAAGTCCTCAAAAAAAAAGTCGAAAAAGTGGAAAGTGAAGTCGCTCAGTCATGTCCGACTCTTTGAGACCCCATGGATAGTAGCTACCAGGCTCCTCTGTCCCTCAATTCTCCAGGCAAGAATACTGTAGTGGGTTGCCATTTCCTACTCCAATTTCCATTTTATTTCTATGAAAAATATGTCTTTTATAATAATTTTTCACCAAACAAAAATTTTAGTTTAGGAAAATAAAATATATGTTACAAGCAAGCTTGTAATAAATGTTGGAACTGTTAAGACAAGAAGAAAAATTTACAGTGCTAAATTTTTGTTTGTTTTTGGTGCAAATACTTTCATTGCAAACCATCTCTTTTACAGGAAAACTAATCTCCAAAAGGAAACAATCCTTCACTTTTGAAATTGAAGTATCCTTATTTAAAATTTATTAAAATTTATTCTACTACATTTAGAGAGATTTTTCATAATCTACATTTTTTAAAAAACTGAAAGTAATCTTGTGACCAAATTGTTGGTCAACTTTTGTTATTGTTCTGCCATTAACTTCTTTCTGAGTTTTACTGAGTTGAATGTCTATCAATTTTTATAAGTATTTGGAATCCCTTCCTACTGAAGGATTATATATCTTGTACAATTGAACACAATGTAGCCATGTGGAAAGCTTTGTGTAACAAAATGTGAGTAGAAATGTTATGCTTTCCTTATCCCTGTGATATGACATTGTCATTATTCCAGAGAGAAAATATCTCTTCCAAACATATTTTTGAGTGAAGATGGTGTGGGTCAGAGCTATGTCTGAGTCCTGATGGATAGGAAAATTGAGAAGAAAAAATATCCTTTTTTTTTTTTTTTTGAGTTATTCACTTGGAGATCATTAGCAAATGATTATTCTGCTCCTTTTTTTTTTTTTTTTTTTTCTCTTTCCTGTCACTCCCAATTCCAGTTGCTACTTTCCAGATATTTCTCAGATTTTCTGGTCTCACTGATGTCATATTTTCCCCAGAAATCTGAATCTAAGACACTGGTTTGCTTATGGATAGTTTGTGTTTGTAATGTCAGGAAACTGGGATGGAGAGCTAGGAAGAACAAGAGAAGGAAGAAGACAAAGCCAATGTAAGAATTTCTAATTAAGTTGTGAGTGATGGAGGCTTAACTCCACTGGGATCCATTGAGGCATCTGAGACTTGCTGTAGAATGCCTACCCTAGTTGTCATCTGAAAAGATTAAAAAGGAGAGTACATATCCGTTGGCTCTTGTTCCTCATTTCCCACTGGCCAAGGTTATGGGTGGTACTACACTTGCACTTTCTGGTTCAGGAGTGTGGGAGAGCCAAAACACACAAAAATCTTTGGAGCAAAAAGCAAGCTGAGGCAAGTTTTTATCATAGTAACTTGTGTGAAGTTAGCTTTCACAGCAGCACTTGCTGAATGGGTTGTTTATTTCATCTAAGTTGCCATATGTATTATTATACAGTTGTTAATGATATCCTTTTAGAATCCTTTCAAAAACATATAGCATCTCTATTTACATAACCTCTTGCATGACTATACTTCCTTTTGATGAAAACTTGTTAGGGCTTAGGGCTTATCAATATTATTAACCTTTTCAAAGAATACACCTTTTGTGTTAATTTATCATATGTTTATTTCCTTTTTCATTGATGTCTATTATCTTTATAATATTTTTTAATTACATTTAATTTGATCTTTTTCTCTAAAATTTTAATGGGAAATATTCAATTATTAAGTTTCAGCAATTTTTTTATAGAATTATTTTATAAAACCCATTATATAATGCATATGCATATATACATATATATGAATTACATAGCTATAAAGATCTCTTTAAACATTTCCTTAACTGTATCCCACAAATTTGGTACATGCTTCCATTAGCATTCAATTTGAAATATATTCTAATTTTTCTTATGATTTCTTCTTTGACCCATGGTTTAATTATAAATAAATTTCAGGTACTAGGGCCTTTCTTAGTTATATTATTTTTATTTTTTCTAACTCAACTCCATCATACGTGTATACTCTTTGATATCAATAAATACTCTGTATAATTTCAGTGTTTTAAATGTTATCAAGAATTGTTTATATCCAAGAACACTGTTTATCCTGGTAAATGTATCTTTTGAATTTAAAAAGAATATATATTATCCTTTTATTTTCTAAACTTCAATTAAGTAAAGGTGGCTGATAGTGCTGAAAACATCATTTAGAGCTTTATGAATTGGGTGATTTTGTTTCTCGTTGCTCCATCAGTTGTTGAGAAATGGATGCTAATAACTCCAACTGTGATAATGAGACTGCTCAGTTCTCTCTGTCCTCTGTTTTTTCGTGCCTTTGTAAGTTCTGCTACTGAGTTCATAGATGTTTATGATTACTATATTTTTCTGATGAATGTATCTTTTATCATTTATGAAATTTCTAGTAGCACATTTTGTCTTGAAAAACTTTACTTAAGTGTTTCAGTCTTATGCTTAAAGCTTGAAGTATATGTGTATATATCTATATCTCCATTCATTTTCTTTTAAATTAAAATTATCTTAAAACATATTCCTTGTAGATAACAGGGAGTTGGTTTTGCTTTTTAAAATCTATCGTAAAGTGTTACTTTTACTTGGATTGCTTAATCTGTTAACAACTAATGTACCTGACATGATTGCTTTTTGATTAACTTTTTTTGTGTTTTCTGCTTTCCATCTCTGTTTTTGTGCTTTTGATTCTCTTTTATATCATTTTTGGATTATTTAAACATGTTTTAGAATTGCATTTATATTTTTCAGTTTTGCTTTTTAGCTATAGATTTTTCTTTTTCATTTTTAAAGATGGAAATAAGGATTACAATGTAAAAACTTAAATCTTTATAGGTTATTTATGTATTGTAGTAAACTTCATAGTATATTTCTATAGTACTTAGCCTAAAACATTACAATTTTGTCACGGCTGTTGCCCTAAATTTATATACTTTCAAATCTATAAAACTATGCTTTATATAGATATAGTCACAGACAGATATAGGTATGAATATAGATATAAATGTGATTGGTTCTTGTTCCTTGGAAGAAAAGCAATGACAAACCTAGACAGCGTATTAAAATATATAGGCATTACTTTACTGACAAAGGCCCCTATAGACAAAGCTATGGTTTTTCCAGTAGCCATATATGGATGTGAGAGCTGAACAATACAAAAAAAGGCTGAGCACAGAGAATTGATGCCTTCGAACTGCGGTGCTGGAGAACATTCTTGAGAGTTCCTTGGACAGCAAGGAGATCAAACCAGTCAATCGTAAAGGAAGAAAAAAGTGAAATTGAAAGTCACTCAGTTGTGTCCAACTCTGTGACCCCATGGACTATACAGTTCATGGAATTCTCTAGGCCAGAATATTACAGTGGGTAGCCTTTCCCTTTTCCAGGGGATCTTCCAAACTCAGGGATCAAACCCAGGTCTCCCCTACTGCAGGTAGATTCTTTACCAGCTGAGCCACAAGGGAAGTCCAATCCTAAAGGAAATCATCCCTGAATATTCATTGGAAGGACAGAGGCTGAAGCTCCTTTGGCCACCTGATACGAAAAACGTGACTCATTGGAAAAACTCAGATGCTGGGAAAGATTGAAGGCAGGAGGAGAAGGGTACAACAGAGGATGAGACGGTTGGAAGGCATTGCCAACTCAATGGACATGAGTTTGAGCAGACTCCAGGAGATGGTGAAGGACAGGGAACCCTGGTGTGCTGCAGTCCATGGGATTGCAAAGAGTCAGACACGACTGAGTGACTGAAAAACCACAGCAATCAAGATTGAGAAGAAAATGGCAAAATTTGAAAAAAAAAATTTTAACTACTCTCATATTTTAGATGTTTTTCCTTCTTTTCCCAGAACATAGTCCTTCCTCTGCTATCATTTTCTTATAGCTTGAAGAATTTCCCTTTAATGCTTCTTTTAGAACCATCAATTGGTAATGTATTCCTCTGGTTTTCTTATACCTGAAAATATTCTATCTTGCCTTAATTATTGAAGAATGGTTTTGATGTATATAGAATCCTGTGTTGTCAGACTTTTTTTTTCTTTCAGCACGTTAAAAATGTTGTTTCCATCTTTTCTTGCCTACAAGAATTCTGAAAGGAACTCAGTCATTAAATGTAATTGTGTCTCTGTGTAATACATTAATTATCTCTTATTACTTTCAATATCTAATTTTTATTTTTGGCTTTCAACTGTTTGAATATGATGTACACTACTTTGCAGTTTATTCCCTTTTCCCGACCTGATATCTACTGAGAAAGCTATATTTGCAAGTACATGTTTTTCAGCAAATTTGAAAAATATTAAACATTTTTTCTTAAATATTTTTGTCCTCAACTGTTTCTCCTTGTACTATTCCATTTACACGTGTTGTTCTCTTTGAACAAACAAACAAATCCTTGTTCATTTATTTTTCTCCCCATCTTTTACATTAGATAATTTTCATTGATTTATTACAAAGTTCTTTTATCTTTCCTCTGTCATGTCTATTTAGCTATTAAGTCCATCCATGAAAATCTCTTTATTTCAGAAAATATATTTTTCAGTTCTAAAATTATCACTTCTGGATTATGTTTTTGTTGTTTCTATGTCTCCATTTGGTACATATTGTGGCACAGAACATATTGCCAAGATAAAGTGGAAAACTGACAAAATATAAAAAAGAACATAACAAAAGACAAACTGCATATTTCACAAGGGTGCTTATGTAATAAATGTGAGTATTTTTGCCATATATTTGGTTATGAGAACATGGGGACAATTTGAATGTATTATTAAAATGTTGTGAAAATGCTATTATTGCTTTTGTTACTAAGCAACATAGTTCAGTAACGTAACTATTGTTAATTCTTGGCAGGTATCCATGCTATGAGCTTATGCTCAGCTATCTAATTTCTAAAGAATCTTAATTAAAAACAAATGTTGGGGAGTGTTCTGCAGGCTTTTTAATGCCGTCATGGAACTACTGAAATAAGGCTATTACTAGCATAACATTAAGAAAAGATAGAGAAGCATAATTCTGATAAAGCTACTGGTGTTAACACAAATGGTTAACATAATGAAATCTGACATATTATAAGTATTTTGAAGCAAAGAGAAAGTATAGCAATATTTTGGGTACACCTTGTAAAACAGTAACAGAATGTTATTAGGTTGATCTATATCCTGTCTATGGGGTCGCACAGAGTCAGACACGACTGAAGTGACTTAGCAGCAGCAGCATATGTACTGTTGGGCTTCCCTGGTGGCTCAATGGTAAAGAATCCACCTGCGATGCAGAATACCCAGGAGACATGGGTTCGATCCCTGGATTGGGAGGAGGGCATGGCAACCCACTCCAGCATTCTTGCCTAGAAAATACCATAGACAGAAGAGCCTGGTGGGCTACAGTCCATAGGGTTGCAAAAAGTTGGATACTCCTGAAATGACTGAGCTTGCAAGTATATGTATTGTTAGTTTAGGATTTTTTTTATGGAAACAAATTTTAAGAATAAAATTGATGACTTAATTTTATAAACAAATGATTTTAGTCTTCTGCAAGATATGTTGATAATGTTCTAGAAAGCATGCAAGTAAGGGTACACATATTCTTATGTATATGTAGAATAGCATATACAAATAACATTTTACCTCTTGGATGATTATCAACGTTCCTCAAACTTCAAGTAAATCACAATATATTCTGTCCAGCCACATGGAATATTTCAAAGTTATGGGCTAACACTCCTGTACATGGTTCACAGAAGACTGTCTCAAACATGTATGCAATATCCAATTGCACAGAATTCGGAAGCATTCATAATAGGTTGTAAATATAGTACTTGGATGCAATGGATTCTAATGTGAATAACAGCTGAAAATGTCAAAATATAAGCACATATACCCAAGCACAATCATATCTAAACAATAAAAATGTATGCAATAGAGATAAAAAGTCATCACTCTAAGAAGTAAGTAACATTTTTGCCAATCTAATTCCCTATTATTTTCTACTGAAATTTTATTTTCCTTTAGGTCATTAAGGTTTCTTTCCTTCCTTGATCTCTCACTTACAGTTTAATGAAGTACATTTCCCCATTTGTCTTGTTTGTACAAAATAAAGAGATCATATAATCATTTTTTTTCATATAATCATTGTTATGCTA
The DNA here is from genome assembly GCF_000754665.1 of Bison bison bison. Taxonomy (NCBI): domain Eukaryota; kingdom Metazoa; phylum Chordata; class Mammalia; order Artiodactyla; family Bovidae; genus Bison; species Bison bison. The sequence goes on along the minus strand of NW_011494776.1, from coordinate 1,727,513 downwards.
ATAATAATAATACATAAAGTATTTCCATAACAAACAGAACTTATCTCAACTAGATTAGGATCTCATTGCCAAAAGTACTGTTTCTGTTTGGAGGAAGAAGGAGGCAGTTCCTTGCTTCCATGATTTTGGAAGTTCAGACAAAGCACCTTTAAACTGCAATTTTTTCTAATCATTCAACTGATGTTAGAAAGGCCCTGACCTTCTCACTATTGTTTTATATACTCATAAAAATTACAATGGTTTCACTATGAATCTGTCTTTTCCTTTCTCTTCGAGTTCTTCTCTAGTATAGGCTAGTTGCCAGAAGCCACATCCAAATTTAGGAAATAGCTGGTCAACAATCACAGCAGAAAGAGCAAGTCTTTTTTTAATAATTGAAAACTTTATGAAGAATTCTACTTAAATTTGCTTCTGTTATCTCCTGTCCTGTAACATGTATTACAGCCGTGGTTTGATCATACCTTATCGGTTCCTGAGTTGTCAGCATAACCTCACAGAAGGAGTAAGATTGTCCAAGGTAAGTACCACCGATGATTTTCACAAAAAAGAGAGATATGTTGCTACCAAATAACACAGGTGAAATGCATAGGCTCAAATAACAGATTTCCACCATATATCATGAAAACAGCAGTAGAATTATTTAACAGTGGCTCAGAGGTAAAGAACCTGCTGCCAATGCAGGAGACACAGCTTGAATCCCTGGGTTAGGAAGATCTCCTAGAGAAGGAAATGGCAACTCACTTCAGTATTCTTACCTGGGAAATCCCATGGACAGAGGAGCCTGGCAGGCTACAGTCCATGGGGTTGCAAAGAATCAGATACGAATGAGTGACTAAACAACAAAAAAAAATCAATTAGCTGAATCTGGTTTAAAACAAAATTAAAAGACTTGATATATAGCTGTCCTTTGTAAAATTTGAAGGTTAGGAGTACCAACCCTCTGTGAAGTTGAAAATCTACATAGAAGTTGTAGATGGCCTTCCTGTTAGGTGGTTCCTCCATATGCACTGTTCACATCCTTGATTCAACCAACCTTGAATTATGTAGTAACGCAATATTTTCTATTGAAAAAAATTAGCATAAGTGGACCCAAACAGTTCAAACTCATGTTGTTTAAGGATCAACTATACATGTTATATGACTAGGATTATCACATTTAATAAGTGTTAGGTAGGTAGAAGGAGTCCAAAATGGCAGTGGCTAAAAGACAAGGAAGGTCCGAGGACCAGAGTGAAGACTTCAGGCAGAACAAACAGCACTCCTGGCTAAGCCCAATTTGCATAGGGCAGGCCCAGGAGGCGGAAAAAACATATAAAAGGAGGAGCCAAAGAGCTTTCTCTCGGACTCTCTCTCCCGCGTGCATGCGCTCTATCTCTCTCTCTCTTTCTCTCTCTCACTGTCTCTTTCTCTCACTCTCTCTCCCTCCCTCCCCAAGCACTCCTCCACTCTCTTCTCTTCAAGTCTTGGATTCTCCTGCTATCTTCTAAATAAAATAGAGCTGTAACACTGATTTGCCTAAGAGCTGTAGCACAGTTTGTCCAAGACCCAAGAGCTGTGATGCGCTGAGGGCTTTAATGTCCGTCGCTCCAAATCTTTGTTGTGACGAGACAAAGAACCGAGGAACATACACTCGTGTGACAATAAGTATGTTTTATACTCATGGGTTCAGCATCATTTAAGATCTGTTGTTGAACAATGTTTACTGATACCTTGGAGTCGGTGAGAAATCTTTCAATATATATATTTTAAATGTATGAGCATTCTTGTTTTTTCATTTCTTCTATATTTTAAAAAATATTTATTTTACTCCAAAATTACATCTCTTACATGACAATATCTTCAACTGATAGGACAGAATTATCTTTTCTTAAGTAAACAACTCAAAATATTTAAAGTTTATTGATTTTTCTGAGTGAGTTAATGTATAAAATCTGTTAATATGAGTAATAATACAGCAGAAACAATAAAATATTCTTATATATCATTTTTATTAATATATTTTTGAAAAAATTACACTAAAATATAATTAGTCATCAAGACAGGATTGGTTTAGTTATAGTAAAAAAAAACGGACTTCCCAATCTCAGTATCTTAGACTTCCGAAATTGATCATTATCTTTTGTTCCCATAAAGTCTGCTGGTTATCTAAACTACTCTTCAGTACAATTTTCTTTTATGGATTGACAGTATTTTTGGCTCTATCAGCCTTATAGGAACTCTACATCAATATGTGGTTTGTCTATTGCCATTTGTGAGAGAGAGAGAGAGAGAGAGTGAAGGAGTTAATACAAAAAGGAAGCTGAAAGTTCCAAATAGCCATTAGACAGGCCTGGAGGGAAATTCCTTTTGTTGTTTAAATGAAATATGTTTAGGACTCAAGAGGCCTCACGAAAATAAGAGTAGAGGGCAGCTCCTGACCCCTGCAGAAGTGGAGACACAGACGCCAGGCAGAGTTAATCTTACCCTGATCTTAGTCCAAGTCTCTCCTATTCCTAAAATCAAAATTGGATCATGCTGAGCCATAAATATTACTATGGACTTCAAAAACATAAACAAACGCCATATTTGGCTAAGAAGTACAGTGCTAATCTCAAAAGTCAGCTGCAGAGAAAAAAGGGAAAAAAATTTTGCATGGTCAGAAATTTCGACTGATATTCAAACATATTTAAAATATTTATGAATAACTAACACAGGGTTAACTTGTCACCATGTAGAAATGTGAGGAGAAGGGAGGGATGTATAGCTAATGAGTAGAGGGGGTAACTTTGGGGGACACAGGGTTAAACATGAGTGAAAGTGATGGAAACTTCGACTGGAACCTTGAGGAAAGTCCCAGAGCAGAAGTAAGAAGAATAAGGTTCTAGTCTTCCTCACTGAATCTCTCACACCTCTATGATCCCAGGAAAATCTTCATCCAGCCAGCACCAGTTTTCTCATTTCAGAAAAAAGGAGATAATATTTTGAGACAATGTATGTGTATGTGGTTTATGACATTTTAAATCCTCCATAAACGCAAGCTTGGAGCTGATGTTATTGTCAAATGTTTGTTGAGTTCAACCAAAATTGGTTTACAGTGTCATAATGGCAATATGCCTATCAATAAACACTAGCCAGACTAGAGTCATTTATAAGCTGTGTGACTTCCTAACATTAAAGGGTCAAAGAGTAATGAAAGCATTGCTATGATTATTTCAGCTAAACAAGGTGAAACATTTCAAGTTTACGTAAATAGCTACAATGGGAGATTAGAAATGACAGATTATTAAGGGAAAAAAAAAGCATAGCATTAGAAATATATAATTCTGTTGCCCTAGAGAAAAAGAAACAAACATTTAACTTATTTTCCAAAATACACAACTTGAGGACTATTACTGGAGTCAATTTCCTCTTCCATTTGCTTCCTCTTACTATTTAGATGACTTTCGGTCAGGTTTTGAAGGGCTCAATTTTAGCTGCCTTGTCTACACTCAGAATCTGTTGTCTTAAATGCCCTCCTGTTCTAATATTCTATGATTCTCCTACTCACGTATTTTACATTATTAGCCTTGCAAGGCTAATCACATAAGGAAAAATAGAGCACGAGCCTTTCCAGTAGATCTAGTCTCCTGAATGTAGTCCCTGACCACCCTTTGTGATTGTAAAGCTACAGTTACTGTGAAATCATCCTGTAAGATATTTGGAATTCAATTAGACTTTGAAACAACATATTTCAATAATTGAGTGTTTTCTCTTTTGCTAATTATCATACATATGCAATAAATAATTGCCACTATTTTAAAGATGAATCTAATATATAGGAACAAAGAGTACATTGTTTGCCTGGGGCAGAATATGGAAAGAACAGAGGGACTGAAAGGGGAACGGGTAAACATTTTGGAACTGATGGAAGTATTTTACATCATGATTATATTTCTGATAACACAGATGTATACATTTCTCAAATTTCATCAAACTAAACACTTAAAATGTGTACATTTTATTGTTTGCTATTTACACCTCAATCAAGTTGGTTTAAATAAGAAATAATGCCTAGGGTACTTTTTATTGCTGATATTGGTGCGTTATCCTATCTTTAGATCTCTCAGAACAGTTTATATAAATGAAAAAATTAAAGTCAATAAATTCTCCATATCTATAGTCTCTTGTCAGAGTATAAACTTAACTCCAACATGCTTATCAATTCCCCAACTTTTAAATAAAATATGTTTTAGTATTTACTTTTCAGTTCAAAATTACTTAATGAAAAAGTTACTATGAAAGAGTATGAGTAATAGCAAATGTCTGTTGAAATCAATAATTAAAGTGTATATAAACCAATACGGGGCTTCCCAGATGGCACTAGCAGTAAAGAACCCACCTGCCAATGCAGGAGACATAAGAGCCACAGGTTCGATCCCTGGGTAAAGAAGACCCTCTGGAGGAGGGCATGACAGCCCACTTCAGTATTTTTGCCTGGAGAATCCCATGAAGAGGGAGCTTAGTGAGCTACCGTCCACAGGGTCTCACAGAGGACAACACGACTGAAGTGGCTTAGCACGCACACACACAAACCACTATCAATGCTCAGAAGAGCACTTGCTCTGTTTTAGATGTTGAATAATTATTTATTAAATAAATTTTAAAAAGTCATTGCCCTGCCCTATGGCTACATTCCTATTCTCCTAGTCAATAGTAAAGAGCAAAATTGAAAACTGTACATCTAATGGCAGTGGACCGAAAGTCCCCATCAATAAGTGAGGGTCTGATGTGAGAAAAACTTCCTATAATGATACACTGAAAATCGTTTAATATCTAACAGTCGTGTAACTCCAGAGTGTATTCATTTCTGCTGCCAGATGGGCTCATTTTGTTTGCTTACTTTCTAATTTGTGAACCAATCCCTTAGGACTTATCTTATCTATGTTGCTTTGCATAACTTTAGTTCCTCTGATAGTCTTCCAGCCAGATCCTCTCTTAATAGCTGTCTTCTCAAATTGCACTGGGATCTGGGAGTCCCCTTATAATCTCAAAAAATAACCCAATTTCTCCTAGCCCATAAAAATTAATCATGGCATCTCTGTGAGAGGATTTATAGTAGAGTAGAACATCTAGTCGTGTATAAGACCTTTAACTCTGCTACTGATTCCAGCAGCTTTTCTTATGTCTTCTGTTTGCACACTAATCATTCAGCATGCAGCTGTCTATACAGTGCTCTGAAAGCCTCCAGGAGAAATGTTTTCCTGTGGTTCATAACAGAGGGCAGAGAAAATCTTGGTTTATAGAGATCCAGAAGTCTATTAACCATGTTTAGAGTTAATCTCAACTTCCTCCCCAAATCTCTTTCAAAGGGATTTAGCTTTAAATCCTAAATCTTTTAGCAGATGTAAATGGAGAGATCAGAGGAGGAGTAATTATAAAAATTTTATAATCTTCACATATTGAGGGAATTTCTATAATAATTAGGCTATTGATATAATGCTACTATCTAATTCATCCCATCTGAAAGAGTAATGAAATCATGAATAGAAACTGAGTGGCCCCTTGAAATTTGCATTTGCTAAAACACATATGCTTAAAATATAGAAGTATATATTTTGATACTAAGGGCTAACACTTATTCATTGGTTATTTTTTTCAGACACTATTGTTAATGTTTTACATTGAATCTTCACAATACTCTGACAAATTAAATCTATTATTGCAAAGTCTACTTTACTTTAGAGGGAACTGAAGTCGTATTAAGTCAAAGTAAATTTTTTGTTTTTTCATGTAACTAGTAGTGACAGAACTGATATTTTTAACTCTAGACTGTCTGGGACCAGAGCTTTTGCTTTTAATCATTACATAACATGGTCTCAAAATGACGCAAAAGACTCTAAGTTGTATATATGAAATCATTACTTCTCTCTACATGATTCTTATAGCATGTGAATTGTTTGATGGGAAAAATAAAAGTGACTAAGAAAAACTGAAAGTTACAAGTATTATTTTGTTTAATTTGTTTTTGCCCAGCAGAAAGAATTGAAAAGAAATACGATACTGCTATTTCTTACTAAAAAATAAATGATCAAACAATAAAATCTGTCTTCTGCATTTGTTAGATTAAGTAAACAATGAGGACTGGGACTCTGATCTTTACAGCAAAGCTTAAAATGGTTTGGACAAAGTGGATGTGTCAGTTTTCAGGAAATAACCATCATTTTCAGATATACTGATGTCATATCCACATGGGCACAAGGTACCATGTTGTTGCTGTTCAGTCACTAAGTCACGTCCAACTCTTTTGCGACACTATGGACTGTAGTCCACCTTGCTTCTCCATCCATAGAATTGTCCAGATAAGAAAACTGGAGTGCTTTGCCATTTCCTTCTCTAGGGAATCTTCCTGACTCGGGGACCAAACCCCCATCACCTGCTTAGAGGCAGATTCTTTATAACTGAGCCACCTGGGAAGTCCCATAGGTACCATAATGGTCTTCATATCCTGCTGCCTCCTGTTATATCTCTTGGTCCTTCAGGGACCTTAGCAGTGGATTCTCTTAGATTGTTCATTGACACCCATGGACCACAGGGCAGCAGCTTGCTTGGTAGAGCTGTCCAGTGTCTTTAATTTCTAGTGATGACATTGATGGTGGCTCCAAGACATCTCAGTGATCAGTAATCACATTGTTGGGATTACATAACCAGTCTGAGGGCAGAAGTAATCAGAGTCGGACCATCAGTTCTGCATCTATGTTCTGATTCCAAACCCAGAAACCTTTTAATCTAAAAGAGTAAATTCACTGGCCCCAGGCAGAAGGAATTTCTCTCTTGAATTCATGTGAGTCTGTCACAGTGAAAGTACCAAAGAAGAGAGCCCTTTGTACAAAACCCAGGTAATGCCTCCAGAAGCAACTGATGTCTGAAAAAGCCATCTGATACCACTGAGGTCTCTAGGAATAATTGTTCAAGATGTTGCTTTTGATCAGATCAGATGTGGCCTGACCTACCTCCTGTTATTTCAGTTTTAATCTGAATTAAGTGACCATGTCAATTGTTGGCTTAGCCCCCTATCTCAGAGTGTTAAGGAGTTTCTACATCCATTGATACGCTAATATCAGAATCAATTTTCCCGTCCTTCTGGGCTCATTCTTAGCGCCATTGCTCTCCTCCTTGCTTGCCTCAGTACTTTTCTCTGTTCCCCACATTCCCACTGTAAATTTCAGGTCCCTTTCCCTCTTGGTTTTGCACCATGTGGCTTCATGGCCACACCTTGTGTTTGATCACTACAATGAGTCTCTCACCACTAAACCTGGCTGGTTTGCCTCTGCATCTGTTGGTTCAAAAACTAGCCTGCCATGCATGGAGAGCAAGGCCAAGGAAAGAAACAGACCACTCTGGACTGGTAGGTGGCAAGTTTAATAAACAAGGAAGCTTTCATAGAAGGCTTGTCTTGAGTGACTGCAAAGATGAGTAGATTTTGCACTCATCTGCCAGAATCTTAAAAGTTTAAACAGAGACCTCAACTAGGTTCAGTCATGTATTCAGTTATGATGGTCTCAAAAACCTCTTGCTCTCTCAAGTCTGTGTCCTTGAAAATGGCTCCTACCATGAGAACAGTGGGCAGACTATTTGTTCCAAGAGCAGGAGATGGGATGAGGTGCCACTGATTGCTATGGTCTTGCTCAAAGTTCAACCAGTAGTCAGGTCCTCCTGATGACCTCCTCTAATAGTATCTTGCCTGTTTTTTAAAAATTATTTATGGCTGGATAAAGGTATCTATGCTCCCTTTTGTTTCAACACCTCAACTACTTAGGACTGGTTTACAATGTCACAAAATGGCAGGGATTGACAACTCTATCATTAGTGATCTCTAGCCTTGAACTCTGATCTCAGTACTGACTACAAATGTTTCTACAAGTACATCTTGCTTTCTCTGCTATGCCCTTGTTTAATTATTCTCAACCAGGTACAAGAATGGTTTGTGTCTGTAACAGGGAATACGCCACCTCCTTCTCAACATGTCTAAATCTATAATCAAATACTCTATATTAAAACTGGTTTTTCCTCCTATAGTTTCAATTTAATAAAAGCAAATGTTAATCATTTACTACAGATGTTAATAATTTCCCTTCTGAGAAATCAGGTACTAGCTTTCTCCTTTTCTCCACTGGATCAATCACTAGGTTTATAGATTCCACTTCTTAATAATTTCTCTCCTACCTTATTCCTGGCTGTTAGTGCTTCAGATCTGAATCACAGAAATCACATTCCACCTGACCAAAGGGACTCTGACTATCCTCAAATTGCCATCTGAGAAGTATTTCTAAAATGAAATGAGGCCCTAATATTGGAATTCATATGACCATGCATTGCCCCATCTCCCACTTACCATTTCCCCTGCATAAAAGTCAAACTTGTTTTTATCAAGGAAGCTTCTCTCACCTCCAGTCATTTCTCGTAATGGACACTTCACTTCAAGCAGCCTGATTTTCTCACTGCTGCCAAAGGCAAAGTGTTGTTCCATCCATTCCTTGTTTGTTAAAAACACAGATTTCAGGTTTTCCAATATGGAGATTTTACCCTCATTAACCAAAGTGACCATGACACAGTCTTCTCATTAAAGACATGAACATTTTTTAAAAATCCCTTTAAATCACTATATATGTACATTCACCATAGACGGTACATAAGAGCCCACCATGGACAAGTGAATTTAACTACAAAAATTCTACTTGATATAGTTTGAAAAATTTGTAATTGAAAATGAAAAATGTATAGTGAAATCACTGTAACATTCTGTTGTCCCAAATAACATTAAAGTTTTAGCACTTTTCCAAGGCCAGTGAAGTTGCTCAGTCGTGTCCGACTCTTAGCGACCCCATGGACTGCAGCCTACCAGGTTCCTCCGTCCATGGGATTTTCCAGACAAGAGTACTGGAGTGGGGTGTCATTTCCAAGGCCAAGAAGACTTCTAAACAGTTTCCACATATCAACTCCTTCTAATCATCTCAACAATGATATAATAGCTAATATTTTATCTTAGGGAGAAACTGAGCTATAAAGAGAAGAAAAGAAAGTTGTCCAAGGTTACACAGCTTGAAAGCCAAGGACCTAGAGTTTGAACTTTGACAGTTTGAGTCTAGCTTTTTTTTTTTTTCTCTATGTTTAATCATTTAGCCAAACTGCCTCTTTAGACAAGGGGAAAAAAATGTATACTTTAAAAAAGGATATCCATGTATTGTGTGTTTGACATTCACATAGCAAATACAATTTCCCAGAATACTATCCTTTCAATATCAATAACAAATCTAATATAACCACTAGAAGAGCAAAGCCAAGAAACTCAGCCCTAAAGGTCAGGCTAAGCCTGTAGGCAGCCAAGAAATGGACAATGGAATGCTCAGGGACAGAGTGTAGGGCAGGATGGGAGAGGTTGGGGCTTTCTAAGGGGTCAAAGGAAGTAGCGGTGAATTATGGTCAAGGCTTACAGGTTGGGACATGGATCACAGAGGGCAGAATAGGGCAAGGAGGACAGGAAAGAATTCCATCCAAGTGAGGAAACATGAAATGCATCATTCCACTTTTAAGCTGCCAGAATTAAGAAGGTAGGCATGAGTTTAGACAGGACCGTGGAAAACAGAGGTAGGTTTCTGGGTCAGGAAAAATTTTGTGGGTTTACAATGCTGCCTTATTGGGATATTACTAGTTGATTACTAAGCAAAACCTGTCTTGATTTGAAATTTTTTTCTGGACATGGGAACACTGCCCCAAAATACAACTCCCCAGAATGAGGCAGGGATAAATATGATGGGGACAGTAGAAGATTCATCTCTCACATAGTATCTAAGATATCCTGTTGTGACTCTAGAATAAACATACTGTGAATTAAAGCTCTGCTTTTGAAAAGCTGTAGGACCTTAAGCAAGGTAACTATCCTTTACTAAATGGAGATACTAAAAGGTCCTAAGAGTGATGGTAAAGCAATAAAAATATTTGATATGATTTTTATATACATTTTTATATAAGCAAGTATTGATAGAAAAGTGAGATGTGCCAGGTACTTATAGTCATTGTTTTGATTAGCAAAATTCTAACTAAATATTTGTTTCTCCCCTCATCCTTTTATGCCAAATTTAAGATAAAATATTTAAGATGCAACCAGAGATTATAAGTGAAGTGAGTTAAATAAGTTAGCCAGAGAAAGACAAATACCATATGATATCACTATATGTGGAATCTAATATATGGCACAAAAAAATCTATCTATGAAACGGAAACAAACTCACAGATGTAGAGAACAGAGTTGTGGTTCCTGAGGGGGAGGTTGGTGGGGAGGGATGGATTGGGAGCTTGGGTTAGTGGATGCAAGCTATTACATATAGAATGAAAAAATAGCAAGGTCCAACTGGTAACTATATTCAATATCTTATGATAAACCATAATGGCAAAGGATATAAGAAAAAGAATGTCTGTATGCATGTAAGTGAGTCACTTTGCTGTACAGCAGAAATTAACTACATTGTAAGTCAACTATGTGAGTGAAAGTTGCTCAGTCATGACCGAGTCCTTGCAATCTCATGGACTATACCGTCCATGGAATTCTCCAGGCCAGAATACTGAAGTGGGTAACCTTTCCCTTTTCCAGGGGATCTTCCCAACCCAGGAATCAAACTGGGGTCTCTTGCTTTGCAGGTGGATTCTTTACAAACTGAACTATGAGGGAAGCCCAAGTCAACTATCCTTTAACAAAAATAATTTTATAAAGACTAAAACAATGAAGTCTGCTGAATAGTTTTTGAGAAAAATTGTCAATTTTCTGCTGAATCCTCTCCACCTCTCTGTTCTAAGCAATCTTTCAGTTCAGTTCGGTCGCTCAGTCGTGTCCAACTCTTCGCGACCTCACGAATCGCAGCCCGCCAGGCCTCCCTGTCCATCACCAACTCCCGGAGTTCACTCAGACTCATGGCCATCGAGTCAGTGATGCCATCCAGCCATCTCATCCTCTGTCGTCCCCTTCTCCTCCTGCCCCCAATCCCTCCCAGCATCAGGGCCTTTTCCAGTGAGTCAACTCTTCACATGAGGTGGCCAAAGTACTGGAGTTTCAGCTTTAGCATCATTCCTTCCAAAGAAATGCCAGGGCTGATCTCCTTCAGAATGGACTGGTTGGATCTCCTTGCAGTCCAAAGGACTCTCAAGAGTCTTCTCCAACACCACAGTTCAAAAGCATCAATTCTTTGGCACTTAGCCTTCTTCACAGTCCAACTCTCACATCCATACAGGACCACAGGAAAAGCCATAGCCTTGACTAGACGGACCTTTGTTGGCAAAGTAATGTCTCTACTTTGAATATGCTATCTAGATTGGTCATAACTTTCCTTCCAAGGAGTAAGCGCCTTTTAATTTCATGGCTGCAGTCACCATCTGCAATGATTTTGGAGCCCAAAAAA
>NW_011494776.1:1706979-1716005 GCF_000754665.1 Bison bison bison | reverse complement strand
CTGACACTGTTTCCACTGTTCCCCCATCTATTTCCCATGAAGTGATGGGACCGGATGCCATGATCTTTGTTTTCTGAATGTTGAGCTTTAAGCCAACTTTTTCACTCTCCTCTTTCACTTTCATCAAGAGGCTTTTTAGCTCCTCTTCACTTTCTGCCATAAGGGTGGTGTCATCTGCATATCTGAGGTTATTGATATTTCTCCCAGCAATCTTGATTCCAGCTTGTGTATCTTCCAGTCCAGCGTTTCTCATGATGTACTCTGCATATAAGTTAAATAAGCAGGGTGACAACATACAGCCTTGACGTACTCCTTTTCCTATTTGGAACCAGTCTGTTGTTCCATGTCCAGTTCTAACTGTTGCTTCCTGACCTGCATACAGATTTCTCAAGAGGCAGGTCAGGTGGTCTGGTATTCCCATCTCTTTCAGAATTTTCCACAGTTTCTTGTGATCCACACAATCAAAGGCTTTGGCATAGTCAATAAAGCAGAAATAGATGTTTTTCTGGAACTCTCTTGCTTTTTCCATGATCCAGCAGATGTTGGCAATTTGATCTCTGGTTCCTCTGCCTTTTCTTTAAAGCAATCTTTGAAACTTCTCAATAAATTTGTTGTTGTTCACTTGCTGAGCCTTGTCTGACTCTTTGCAACCCCATGGACTGCAGCACTCCAGGCTTCCCTGTCCTTCACCATCTCCCAGAGTTTGCTCTAACTCATGTCCATTGAGTCGGTGATATCATCCAGCCATTTCATCTTCTGTTGTCCCCTTCTCCTCCTGCCTTCAATCTTTCCCAGCATCAAGGTCTTTTCCAGTGAGTTGCCTCTTCACATCAGGTGGCCAAAGTATTAGAACTTCAGCTTCAGCATTAGTCCTTTCAGTGAATATTCCAGAGTGATTTCCTTTAGCATTGACTGGTTTGATCTTCTTGTTGTCCAAGGGACTCTCTCTGTCCAAGAGTATTCTCAAGCACCACAGTTTAAAGGCATCAATTCTTTGGAGCTCAGCCTTTTTATTGTCCAGCTCTCACATCCATACATGACTACTGGAAAAACCCATAGTTCGACTATATGGTCTTTTGTAAAAAAAATAATGTCTCTGCTTTTTTAATATGCAGTCTAGGTTTGTCATTGTTTTCTTCTAAGGAGCAAGCATCTAGTCCCTCCTCCAGAGGATCTTCTGGACCAGGGATCGAACCTGGGTCTCCTGCATTGCAGGCAGATTCTTTATCATCTGATCTACAGAGAGGACCCATCTTAATAAGAAGAATAAGTTAATGTATCAAGCAACCAAGTCAAATATATTTAATTAGTAGGATTGTACACTAGCTAAAACTATACTGATTTTAAGGTATTGTTAGCCTGAGAATTTGCTTTCTTTTTAAATGAATATTGTATTGATTCACAGAAACATTTGTCAGTATGACATCAGTATGAATTTTTATACAGCTTGACCAAAATTTCAATTTAACATCTTCCTTTTTGTCAGAAAGAATAGGGATCATCTCAGAGTGGCTGGTGAAGTCACCACATGGTGATGAATAGTGGAGATTCAGAGCCACATCCCAATGTAAATGTAATATCCTCAACAGTTAAATTATTTAGAGACATGCGTTGGAACAATTGCCAAATTCTAGTCACTAATCTGAGTTGAAAATAGTTCTTAGGATGATATAATCTATGAAAGTTCTGTGGAAAATCTATTAGGTTAGGGTAGCCAAAACAATTTAGCCTAATCTCAGATTCTCAAGCACAGGAAGAAGGTAAGAGGAAGGGAAGATATTACATAAAAAGAGCCAAGTAAGGTTGAACGGTTGTCAACCAGCCCAGAGCACTTATTTCTGGTAAAATTCTCCTAATTAGTGCCACAGTTGAAGGCTATGTATTGGTGTTCATAGTATTGTTTCATAATATCTTTGGAGAGATCCAGAAGTTAGTCAAAGAATGATCATTTTCAACAGAGTTTCTCAAAGATTTATTTTCAGACAGCCTACTTCAGAATCACTTGGGGAAGTAAAGATTCATATAGAATGACCACAAACTCTAGTAGAGTAGTACCCTAATCTTCAGGTTTGACTCTGGATCTTGTCAGTACTTTCTGAGCATCTTCCTGAGAATCAGGACTATTTTGCACTTGTACATATAGGAGACTTTTGCTGTTGTATCTATTCTTGCTATTGTATCTCTTCTGACTTAAAACATATGAGGGGTGACAAGAAACTATGGGGACATCTATTTACAATTACTCTTAATTTTTATTTAATTCTGAAAATATAAATGGGTGTCAATATATATACAGCTAACCCATTAAAAAATATAACACAGACTTCAACACCCACTGACAAGTCCAAGAAATCAAGCTTAAATAGTACTATGAAAGTTCCTCTATGTCCATTCTTAATTTCATCCTCTCTCCTGCTCTCTGCTTCTCCCTCAAACCATATAGTGGTTATACAAGTGAATATCTTTGCTTGTATTTCTTTGCCCCTCCTGTTGTTGTTTAATCACTAAGTTGTGTTTGACTCTTTATTACCCCCATAAACTGCAGGATGCCAGACTTCCCTGTCCTTCACCGTCTCCTGGAGTTTGCTCAAACTTGTGTCCACTGAGTAGGTGATGCTATCCAACCATCTCAACTTCTGTCATCCCTTTCTTCACCTGTCCTCAATCTTTCTCAACATCAGGTTCTTTTCCAATGAGTCGGCTCTTTGCATTGGTGGCCAAAGTATTGGATCTTCAGCTTCAGCATCAGTCCTTCCAATGAATATTCAGAGTTGGTTTTCTTTACGGCTGACTGATTTGATCTCCTTGCTGTCCTGGGGACTCGCAAGAATCTTTTCCATCACCACAATTTGAAAGCATTAACTCTTTGGCATGCAACCTTCTTTATGGTTCAATTCTCACATTTGTACATGACTACTGGAAAAACTGTAGCTTTGACTATGTGGATCTTTGTTGACAAAATGATGTCTCTACTTTTTAATACATTGTCTGGATTTGTCATAGCTTTCCTTCCAAGGAGCTAGCATCTTCTAATTTGATGACTGCAGTCACTGCTCTTCTTACAACTTGCTTTTTATTAACCAGCATAAGCTTTGTGAAATTTAGTTACAGTGATAACTCATAGCTACAATTCATTACTTTTTTTTTTTTTTTTTTAACAACAGAACAGTTTTGTTACTGACTCCAAGCTCACTCTGCTCACCACGCAACAGGTCAAGGAATGGGAGATGAAGTGCTAAGCAAGGAATGCGACTTTATTTGGAAAGTCTGCTGACTGAAAAGATGGCACATTAATGTCTCAAAATAACCATCTTATTGGGGCCTGGATGCCAGTTTCTTTTAGATAACAGAGACAGGGAGGAAATGAGGAAACAAAGTAAAAAGGCCATTAACCTTGCAAATATCTCCTAGAATGGCAAGCCTCTGGCAGGGGATGTGTTAATTTCTTCCATCCTGCCATTCACAGGTGGACAGGATCCTGAACAAAGGCATTTTAGTTTCACAGTCAGGCCAAGGGTCAGGATTCTCTGAGGCAGCCCATTCTTTATGATTATAATAACAATAACAATGAAAAGTCAAAGAAATAGTTCCAATATGGAATCAGAATTGGCTATTCTCTGCAACAGATTTGCATTATAAGAATGCAATACTATATATTAATCTACTTTCTTTTCAATGCATATCTTGGCTTTGGTGTTTTGTTCATCTGTTAGTCTTTCTTTGTTTTGTTCATACAAACAATGCCACAGTTATGAGCATTCAGCATTCATTTATTTACATGACTCCTGGTGAACACAGGCCAATGTTTCTCTAGGATATATCCCCAGGAGTGGAATTATGAATTCACACTTCACATTGTCAGCTTCGTTAGAAGATGCCAAATAGCTTTCAAAAATGTTTGCACTAATATACAGTCTATATGGTTTGTATGAGTTCCCGTTATTCTACATCCTTGCCAAATCATCATGTTCTTGGACTTGTTAAGTTTGCCAATCTGGTGAATGTGAAATGGCATCTCACTATGGTTTTAATTGGAATTTCCCTAACTACAAAAGAGATTGAAATCCTTGTATACAGTTATGAGACATTCATCAAAATGTCTGCTTATACACCATACCAATTATTATGTTGCCCTGTATCTTTTTCTTCCTGATTAGTGGAAGTTCCTTAAGTTTGCTTTATAATAATTCTCTGTCAATCACATATTTTTTGGCCCAGTATCTGGTGTCTCTCTTCACATTTTTATGATATACAGAAATTTAGTAAAGTTTCTTTTTTGTTCCTTTTTGAAATAAGTCCTTTAATACTACAAAGACACAAAATTTTCTCTTAGTTACATTGAAATAATTCATAACTTTACCTTTCATGGATAAGTCTTAAATCCATACTGTAAATGTCAAGGTAAAGCATTGGTTAAAGCTTGCATTTGGAAACTCAAGTTCTAATACAAGTCAATAAACTACAATGGAACTGTGTATCATACAGTTAGACTTCCCATTTTATTCCTCTTTTTGAGATTATTAAGAGAACAAATTAAAATTAAAATGGACACTTGGGACCCATGTTTTGAATAACTTTATTTTAGGATTACCAATCCACCATTAAACATTCTCCTTAACATCCTTTATAGTAATTCTGTTAGAAAATAGAAGTCTTGTAAGTCACTTTGGCTCATTTAAAATTGTAAATTTCAAATTGTGCAATAATAAAAGCTAATCCCCTTTATAAACTTAATTTACTTGACAGAAATGTAGCAGGAAATTAAATCACATCTGTTAAAGAGGCAAAGATTTTTATATCTAGCATACAATAATGTTTATGTTTATGTATTTAAAATTAAAGTAATATATTAGTTTACTACTATAGTACAATATATAATATTTAAAATTACACATTGCAAAATAGTTTTAAAGCATCCATATAAAGGTAACAGAAATAAATTTACATATTCTGTTTCCTTTCCCTTTATCATAATGTTTGATCTTACATTATTTATTAAAAATTATCTATTGGGAGACTACTCTTTTCAGGACACTGTATATAATTTGATCTGATCTTAATAATTACTTGTATGTAAATTTCTACTTCACCTTCTGAATTGTAAGTCATGAAACAGTTTTTCAAAAATGAAGAGTCATTACTATCTTAAATATTAAAGAACTGAAAATTTGACTCTAAATTTCTAATGACTCAAACGTATATAAATGTTCTAACAGACATATATAGCTATGTAAATAAATGCTAAAGTAAGGCAGTTTAGGATCTTTTTCCTCATATACACAAGGTTTTCTATTAAACAGAAGCGTAACAAAATACTATCATTTCAGTAACCAAAATAGAATTGAGTCCAATTCTACAGTTTATGTTGGAATTGAAAGTTCACAAGGAGCATGAAAGATTTTCAAAAAGAAAATGAATATCTAAAGTCTTTTAAAGTGTTATATTCTCATGGCAAGAGATTTGTGTTTTGTTTTTATAAACATGGATTTGTAAGAATTTAATTCTTATAAATAAGAACTAAAAGAAATTTGGAATATACAAAGATCTGAAATCTGACCTTCATTAAATCACAAGTGCTTATTGAATGACTTTGAAAAGTAACTCAAATCCTTTCAACTCCATTTAGTCTTCTCAACTACTGAACACCAAAAGCTGGTATGAAAATCCAATGAGAAAGTGCTTTGAAAATCTTAAGATTTGTATATGTTTTATATTCCTGTAATATATGATGTGGAAATGAAGCAAAACAATATTAGTATTATTTTGAAATCCCAGAAGAAAATTGTAGTGAGCTCATTACATTTATGTTACATCTATTTTGAAATGGAATGTTCTCTATTTTTTAAAAAACTACATACCATAGAAGTTGTAAAATTTCCCAAGAGAAGTTATAGACAAAGCTATGGATTTGAATTTAGTTAGCTAACAATGTAATCTTGTTTTCATATTACAGATTTTTGGCAAGGATTATATTTCACACATTGTTCAAATATTTTCCTGTAAGAATTCAATACTCTGAAATGGAATTTTACACTCACTGTATATGCCAGCCCTCATGCCTCAACAAAACCCAACTTGAAAAACAATGCAGTGTACAACAACCCAGCACAAAATTTTCTCACATTACTTAAGAGCTTCTGATTGGATCCCAGCAATCAACCCATATGGTATGATATAATTTGGCATTATTTTCTAAGTAGGCCATGTTATTTATTATTCCTTGTCTGGCAGCTGTGTCCTGAAGCTATATAGATGGTTACAAATGACAATGGGTCACACACCCCAAACTTTCTCTCTTTATTACCTCATGTTTTTTCTGGCAGTTGTGATTTCATTGATGGTACTTATCTCTTTCATAATACTGTCTCATTAAGCAAAGAATAATAGCAGCATCAACCACAAGTATAACTGAAAAGAAGTCCAGAACTCTCTCTAAAACAGTGAAATTTTCAGTGAAAGTGATTATATCCAACTCAAATTATAGATTTTGATACTGTCTTTTTGTCTGAACAGATTTATTTGGCTTCTAAGATAACTTCAGATCCCTGGTAGCTCAGTTGGTAAAGAATCTGCCTGCAAAGCAGGAGACTTTGCTTCTATTCCTGAGTTGGGAAGATCCACTGGAAAAGGGACAGGCTACCCACTCCAGTATTATTGGGCTTCCATGGTGGCTCAGCTGGTAAAGAATCTGCCTGCAAAGTGGGAGACCTGGGTTAGACCCTGGGTTGGGAAGATCCCCTGGAGGAGGGAACAGCTATCCACTCCAGTATTCTTGCCTGAAGAATCCCCATAGACAGAGCCTGGTGTGCTACAGTCCACCAGGTCACAGAGTTGGACACGACTAAGTGACTTTCACTTTTTGTCTGAGCAGATTTCATTGGCTTTTAACATAACTTCAGAGATATCCAGTTAGGTATTATTAATATGTTAAAGAATAATACTCATACAAATGATGTCTAAAATATATATATTAATTCTGATTATTTTCTACCAATATTAATTACTTTTGGATTCATGAGAAGGCAAGTGAAGTAAATTTATACATACTAATTATTAGTCATATTTTTCACTGATTATGGAAGTACTTTTCACTGATTATGGAAGTATCTTTCACTGGGCCTGGTAATGAACATGTCAGCCAAAATTAAGCCCATGGATTTTATTACATAGATGCAAATATGGAAAGAAACAGTATGGAGAAAGAAATATACTTCAGAGATTGAAGATCACATCCATAAAGTGTATTTATGTTCAAACTTACATTTTCTTTTGTCTCTGTTTTTCTTTATTTACTAGAAATTCACCCATGTTAAACATGTCTACCAAGGGATTGTTTGCAAATTGATTGTCCAATATTCTTTCTCCGAATGCATGCTTTTGGAGCATACCTTCCTATACTGAACTTTGCTTGGCCCGTGTGACTTCCTTGGGCAAAGGGAGAATAACAAATGGAAGGTGCTTGTGCATGGGGCTCATCCAATCATTGCTGAGAACCTTTCTTCCACCATGTGAACAAGTCCAGGCAAGAATCCTACACGATATGAGAAAAGTAGGAGGGAGGATCCAATTATCCGGTCATTCCATCTATTTAGATCTTTCCACCGTTGACTGCAAAAATCAGTCAGGTGAACCTAAGCCAGAAACACCATCCACCTGAAACTCAGAATCAGGATCAAATATACATTTTGGGTTTTTTTCCCCAATAATTGCTGGAATACTTTTTCCAAAGCCAAATCTGACTAATATAATTACCATCAAGATATTTTAAATAAAAGAGAAACTAAAAAGGAGGACAATCTTTGTTCATCTTAATAAACTAATTTTTATTCTGAATTTAATATGTGATATCTAAAACTGAACTTTGGCAAATTCTTGTTTTTGCACATTTATATATTAGGGGTCTTCCCAGGTGTCATTAGTGGTAAAGAACTTGCCTGCCAATGCAGGAGACATAAGAGATGCAGGATTGATCCCTGGGTTGGGAAGATTCCCTGGAATAGGAAATGGCAACTCACTTCAGTATTCTAGCCTGGAAAATTTCATGGACAGAGGAGCCTGGCAGGCTACATAGTCCATAGGGTCACAAAAAGTGGACACAATTCATGTCACTTAACACATAATATTAGGACATGATAACCATGAATACAGCTTTTTATAGAATGCCTTTAAATTACATGCATTTAATACAATTAGATGAATTGAATAAAGTAACCGCTCAGGTATGATTCTGAATTTAATCTGTTTCAGTTCAGTTCAGTTGCTCAGTCATATCTGACTCTTTGTGACCCCATGGACTATAGCACACCAGCCTCCCTGTCTATCACCAACTCCCAGAGCTTGCTCAAATTCATGTCCATCGAGTCAGTGATGCCATATCAACATCTCATCCTCTGTCGTGCCCTTCTTGTACCTCCAATCTTTCCTTTACTTTTAAAAAATTATATCCTGACAGCATGAAATAGTTTAGAAGTGATTTCTGCATATTTTATGATCAAACAGAATTTTTGTTTAGAATGACATTTACCTTTGGATGTTCTGGTTTCTAGGATTACACTCAAGAGGGAGCTTGCATGTGAATATGAAGTTCCTATGTATGCATCCGTGCTCAGTTGCTCAGTAGTGTCCGACTCTTTGAGCCTCTAGGAACTGCAGCCCACCAGGCTTCTCTGTCCATGGAATTCTCCAAGCAAGAATACTGGAGAGGGTTTCCATTTCCTCCTCCAGGGGATTTGGCAGGCAGATGGATTCTTTACCACTGAATCATCTGAGAAGCCCAAATGTCCTATTAGGGAACATGTTTAGAAAGTACAATACAGTATACTAATGCGTATATATGGAATTTAGAAAGATGGTAACTACGACCCTGTATGCGAGACAGCAAAAAAGACAGATGTATAGAACAGTCTTTTGGATTCTGTGGGAGAGGGAGGGGGGGATGATTTGGGAGAATGGCATTGAAACATGTATAATATCATATAAGAAATGAATTGCCAGCCCAGGTTCGATGCAGGATACAGGATGCTTGG
>NW_011494776.1:1706269-1706879 GCF_000754665.1 Bison bison bison | reverse complement strand
TAGCAGCATCAACCACAAGTATAACTGAAAAGAAGTCCAGAACTCTCTCTAAAACAGTGAAATTTTCAGTGAAAGTGATTATATCCAACTCAAATTATAGATTTTGATACTGTCTTTTTGTCTGAACAGATTTATTTGGCTTCTAAGATAACTTCAGATCCCTGGTGGCTCAGCTGGTAAAGAATCTGCCTGCAAAGTGGGAGACCTGGGTTAGACCCTGGGTTGGGAAGATCCCCTGGAGGAGGGAACAGCTATCCACTCCAGTATTCTTGCCTGAAGAATCCCCATAGACAGAGCCTGGTGTGCTACAGTCCACCAGGTCACAGAGTTGGACACGACTAAGTGACTTTCACTTTTTGTCTGAGCAGATTTCATTGGCTTTTAACATAACTTCAGAGATATCCAGTTAGGTATTATTAATATGTTAAAGAATAATACTCATACAAATGATGTCTAAAATATATATATTAATTCTGATTATTTTCTACCAATATTAATTACTTTTGGATTCATGAGAAGGCAAGTGAAGTAAATTTATACATACTAATTATTAGTCATATTTTTCACTGATTATGGAAGTACTTTTCACTGATTATGGAAGTATCTTTCA
>NW_011494776.1:1705750-1706169 GCF_000754665.1 Bison bison bison | reverse complement strand
TACAGGATGCTTGGGGCTGGTGCACTGGGATGACCCAGAGGGATGGTATGGGGAGGGAGGTGGGAGGGGGGTTCGGGATTGGGAACACGTGTACACCCGTGGCGGATTCATGTTGATGTATGGCAAAACCAATACAATATTGTAAAGTAATTAGCCTCCAATTTAAAAAAATAAAATAAAAGACAGGAAAAAAAAAAGTACCAAGTCTCATGGAAATTCTAAAATGCATCTTCCTGAAGGAAAGAAGGAGTGTAAGGAGACTGTCTCTGAAGCAACACTTAGATAAATGCATATTTAAGCCTAGAGAAGGGTTCTAGTTCATTTCTTGCACCAAAAAAAGCTAAAGAAACAGCTAGCAGAGTAGATGTTGTGGAATTGCCAAAAAAAAAAAAAAATATATATATATATATATATACTGC
>NW_011494776.1:1701903-1705650 GCF_000754665.1 Bison bison bison | reverse complement strand
AGTTTTTGGCTTTCACTAATATTCTATAATATGAATTTATTTATCTGTTTTATTTTAAATTAATTTGTCAGAATTCACACTGGCCTTGATTTTAAAACCTGGCTCCCCAGTTATTTGTTAATTTTATGCTATCTGCCTCATTTGTTTCTAGGAAAAATATCTTTCCCTCTGGTCTTCTCATCTTAATGGCATAGTACTACTTTTTCAATGTTGCAAAATCTTTTGATATAGCCACACATTTGACACTTATAGCTATTAGCAACCATCTGATGCCCTTAAGTGACCTCTGAAAGAGGGAAGAGGGACATTATTTTCCCTAGACTCACGTTACACAATAGAAACAATACTGTGCCCTCTAGTAAGATTTGACAAAACCTAGAGAGAATGGAAATAAAAAAGAAAAGTAGCTTATAAATACTGTTTTTTTTTTAAGTGAAAGAAACCAATTTTATTTTATTTTTATTAATTTTATTTTATTTTTAAACTTTACATAAATACTGTTATATACTCAAAGCCCATAATCTTAGGCTTCTGAAAGGTTTGCATGTAGAAGTGTCCAGCTTAGCCTGACCAATTCAGGAATACTTTCTTTCACCTTCCTCATCTTCAACCAAAAAAGAATATTATTGTCTTTCCAATTTCACGTCTCACCTCATTTTCTGCCACAGATGTCACATAATTTATGAAGAATAATAAATCATACGCATTGGGAGTTTCTCCCAACAGGAAATTGCCTGGATCCAATGTTCAGAAAAAAAGAAACCATAATAGTTGACATTACATTATGCAAAGTTTAGTAATATTATCTTAATTTTACAGTATGTATCACCCTCTTTTTGGCCCAGAGTATCTTCTATTGAGACTCAGGCATCTCCTTCACATGCATTTTCTTCTAGCATTCAATAACAGTAAGATTAAACCCCAAAACCCTTCCCACTTTAGTCTGATTTTAGCTCCCATACTACTTTGAGTAAATGGGGCCAAAACAAACAAGCAAATAAGATATATGTTGCTGTTGCTGTTTAGTCACTAAGTCATATCCTGCTCTTTGTGACCCGATGGACTGCAGCACGCCAGGTTCCCTGTGCTTCCCTGGCTCCCAGAGTTTGCTCAAACTCATGTCCACTGAGTTGATGTTACTATCTAACCATCTCATAATACTCCTAAAATATATATTTTACATGTTTGCTGTACTCTGAATAAGCATTTTGCATCTTCTTTTTTAAAGTTGTGTTTTTCCAACAATTCTATCATGTGATGAAGACATTCTACCAAACTTATTATGAAGTAGAGTTCTCATCATCTCCACATAAAGCACCTACTTGGGTTCCTTCTCTAATTGTATTTTTAACTTACATGCTTATGATATTAAGCAGCTCATCTCAGAATACAGGTTAAATCTACCCCAAAGATAAATGTTTATTCCCTAAAAGGCAGATATCAATGTACACGCTTCCAAATGGCAATTTTATAGCCAAAAATGTCACCCATTATTTATGTCATGTCACCCGTTATTTATGAAAATTCACAACAGTATCTAAGTAGCCAGTATACTATCAGAAGGCACAGTGCTATAAGTTGTTCCTCCTTATATGACATTTGGATTTAGCAAAGAAAATATGAGATATCAAGATCCTGGAGGAGAAGCAAACTATGGGCCCAAGAGTTGGGGAGCTCTTTTGAAAGATGACCAGCTCATGTTTTTAAGAATTAACCTCAGTAGGAGAAGGCAATGGCAACCCACTCCAGTACTCTTGCCTGGCAAATCCCAGGGATGGAGGAGCCTGGTAGGCTGCAGTCCATGTGGTTGCTAAGAGTTAGACACGACTGAGCAACTTCACTTTCACTTTTCACTTTCATGCATTGAAGAAGGCAATGGCAACCCACTCTGGTGTTCTTGCCTGGAGAATCCCAGGGACAGGGGAGCCTGATGGGCTGCCGTCTATGGGTCGCCCAGAGTCAGACACGACTGAAGCGACTTAACAGCAGCAGTAGCAGCAGCAGAATCATGCAAAGAGAGTTGGGCCTTAAAAAGCCCAGACTAAGTAGCTGCCAGATGAGATAGATGCATAAAAATTATTTCAGTATTTGTTACCTAGAGGTTTCAATTCCAACCTATGGAGATACGGTTCTTGAGGGAAAGAATTATATCAAATATATTCATTCTTATTAATGAATTCAAAATAGATGCACACAGGCATATAAAGACACACATTTCATGTCACCTATTTATTTATTCATTTCCTTAATCATTTATTCAGAAATGATTTGCCCCAGGTCCTGATTTAGATATAACATTTGTATCATAAGCACATTTCTACTTTATATTACTTATTTTTTAATGATCATGACATACCATATACAAGGAAACTAAAAATGTAAGTGCATGCAATATTAGAAGCTGATTACTATTGTGAAGATAAATGAAATATATGGAGAGGATATGAATTTCAGAGCAGGTGACTGTTTTAAGTCAGGGCAATGATTCCCAGGTGGCTCAGATGGTAAAGACTCCATCTGGAATATAAGAGACCCTGATTCGATCCTTGGGTGGGGAAGATCCCCTGGAGAAGGAAACGGCAACCCACTCCAGTATTCTTGCCTGGAGAATCCCATGGACAGAGGAGCTTGGCAGGCTACAATCTGTTGGGTCACAAAGAGTCAGACATGACTGAGCAACTTTCATTTTCATTAATGCCTTCCAATAAACTGACATTTTAATGAAAACTTAAAATAGTGAGGAGCAAATATGAGGATATTTTGGAGAAGAAAATTCCAGGCAGAATGAACAGATTTTGTAAAGGTTGTGAGTAAAATCATGCTTAGTATGTTCAGTGATCAACCAGGAGGCCACCACTTAGAGAGCAGCACAAGTTGAGGGCAGAAAAATGAGTGAAGGCAGGTTATGAAGAATCTGTAGGCACAACAAGGCCATAATATCTTATTTTGAGGGAGTAGGAAGCCAATGAAAAGTTTTAAATAAAAGAGTAATATAATCTTACTTTAGTTTGAAAAGGTCACTCACTCCTATCGTGATTAGCTTTGAAGGAGGGACTGAAGCAGAATGGCCTTAATTTATGTATTGCAATAACATGCAAGAAGTGGTGGCTATGTGAGGTAGAGCAGTAGCAGTGACATTGGGAAAAATGTTTCATATTTGGATATTCAGTATCTGCAGATTGGATATGGAGTACAGGGGGTAGACAGAAGCTACCCAAAAATTTGACTC
The DNA here is from genome assembly GCF_000754665.1 of Bison bison bison. Lineage (NCBI taxonomy): Eukaryota > Metazoa > Chordata > Mammalia > Artiodactyla > Bovidae > Bison > Bison bison. Next base: position 1,702,421 of record NW_011494776.1, on the reverse strand, counting down.
CAAAAATTTGATGCTGGCATCTAAAAAGATATTTTCATTTAGTGAGATTGGGAAGACTGGAAGAATGTGTTTGGTAGCATGTGTTTGTCAGGGAAAGTAAAAATTCAAATGTGGAGATTTTCAATTGTCATCATCAGTTAAATATTTAAGTGAAACTGTCAAGTAGGCAGTAGGATATATGAATATGACATTCAGATAAAAAGTCTAGAAATTTTAGAGTTATAGGCAAAGATGAGCCAAGTGTTTGTAGTTTTACATGAGAATTTGATCCTCAGTTAACTTTCAGGCTTGTTCCCATAGCAATCTGATAAGAGTTAAATTCCGTCTCCAGGCAATATTACTAAAACAGAAATTACCCCTAATTTGCACTTGGACAAGGAACTATGAATCTTCCATAGTGTTATGCATCGAGCAATGACTACTGAGACTGGCATGTTTCTTGCAGGGACCCGGGCCTGTAGATATATTAACTTGTGTGTGTGTGTGTGTGTGTGTGCGTACGCGCATACTCAGTCATG
>NW_011494776.1:1701085-1701803 GCF_000754665.1 Bison bison bison | reverse complement strand
AGTGTCTCCTCTGTCCATGAGATTTCCAGGGAAGAATACTGGAGTGGGTTTCCATTTCCTTCTCTGGGGTGTCTTCCTGACCAAGGGATTGAACCCGCGTTTCCAGCATCTCCTGCCTTGGCAGGTGGATGGCATTGGCAGATGGATCTCCCCAGTATCCCACCTAAGGAGGCCTGTGTGACATGTGGTTTTTAAACCAGAGAAGTTTCCCCAGCTACCCGAAGTGCTCTCAACCCTGCTGAACTATCATATGAGTTGATTCCTTCCAGGCAATTCTGTAGCGTGTTTCATGGACTGCTGAAAGAACTATGCCTGCAAGGAATGTTCCATGTTGAGCTGCTGTCATGCTGTGTTTCCTGTTTGATAACCTTCTGAGCAGATTGATATCTCATGTGGTTTATGATAGTGTTTTGTGAATGAATGTGTAACCAAGCCCAAGAAGCTTAATTGGTGAGCATTGTTCAGTTCAGTTTAGTCGCTCAGTGGTGTCCGACTCCCTGCAAACCCATGAACCATAGCACGGAAGTCCTCCCTGTCCATCACCAACTCCCGGAGTCCACCTAAACCCATGTTCATCGAGTCAGTGATGCCATCCAGCCATCTTATCCTCTGTTGTCCCCTTCTCCTCCTGCCCTCAGTCTTTCCCAGCATCAGGGTCTTTTCCAATGAGTCAGCTCTTCGCATCAGGTAGCCAAAGTATTGGAGCTGATGCTTCAGC
>NW_011494776.1:1696092-1700985 GCF_000754665.1 Bison bison bison | reverse complement strand
ATGGACTTGTTGGATCTCCTTGCAGTCCAAGGGACTCTCAAGAGTCTTCTCCAACACCACAATTCAAAAGCATCAATTTTTCAGTGCTCAGCTTTATTTATAGTCCAACTCTCACATCCATACATCACTACTGGAAAAACCGTAGCCTTTACTAGATTGACCTTTGTTGACAATGCCTCTGCTTTTTAATATGCTGTCTAGGTTGGTCATAACTTTCCTTCCAAAGAGTAAGCGTCTATTCATTTCATGGTTGCAGTCACCATCTGCAGTGATTGTGGAGCCCCCCAAAGTAAAGTCAGCCACTGTTTCCACTGTTTCCCCATCTATTTGCCATGAAGTGATGGGACCAGATACCATAATCTTAGTGTTCTGAATGTTGAGCTTTAAGCCAACTTTTTCACTCTCCTCTTTCACTTTCATCAAGAGGCTCTTTAGTTCTTCTTCACTTTCTGCCATAAGGGTGATGTCATCTGCATATCTGAGGTTATTGATATTTCTCCCAGCAATCTTGATTTCAGCTTGTGCTTCCTCCAGCCCAGCGTTTCTCATGATGTACTCTGCGTATGCTGCTGCTGATTCTAAGTCTCTTCAGTCATGTCTGACTCTGTGCAACCCCATAGACGGCAGCCCACGAGGCTTCCCCGTCCCTGGGATTCTCCAGGCAAGAATACTGGAGTAGGTTGCCATTTCCTTCTCCAGTGCATGAAAGTGAAAAGTGAAAGTGAAGTTGCTCAATTGTGTCCGACTCTTAGCGACCCCATGGACTGCAGCCTACCACTATTCAAAATATAGATAGTTTTAAAGACATAAGGCTAGATGAAATTTCTTAAGAACCATTAGTGAACAAATGAAAAATTCTGACAATTATACTTTCAGTTATCCCAAAAAGCTAGGAGAAAATGTGGAATGAAAAGAAGAATCTGAAAAGGTGCCTTTAATGAGATAGAAATATAACCAAAAATATTTGGTATGCCTGAAACCAAGGGAAATGGGTATTTCAAGAAGGAGGACTCACTTCTGTCAAATGCTGCTCTGAAATAGAACATTACCAAAAAAAAGCATACACAGGAGGGACAGTTTAGCTTGATTGACCTCTGTTCTTATTGGCTGGTATCCATGTCACACTGAAGAGGGAAAGTTAGTCTACCACTTCTAGAATTGGGGCTAGAAATGCATCAGAGAGTTAAAGCTGGTTCAAGGCACTGTAGCTTGTCTCAGAGATGTAAAATTGACCAGATAGTCCACGGTAGAGGGTAGGTGGAGATGGTAGAATGACAAGGAGAGGCGAAGGGGGAGCAGAGTTAGGAAACGTTTGGTTTGTACTTATATTAGGATTTCATTTCTTCATAGGAAATGATCAGAGGTAATAGGATTGAAGTTGTCTTTGTTTTGTTGTTCTCAGAAGCTAAGAAATAAAATTCTCATGGAAATTAAAACATACCAAATAATATTGGGTTGACCAAAACATTCATTTAAGTTTTTCCATTATGGAAAGACCAGAACAAACTTTTTGGTCAACCCAATAAATATAGAATAATAAATTTTGGTAAATTCATTAATCTTAGGACTTACTATTCACCCCACATATCAAAGGAACATACTCAGCTTTGCTTTTACAAAGTAGATTTAATTTCATGATTACTTCAGAATTGTTTTGTTTTGCTTAATTATATGCTACATTTGGTGCCCAGTCATTTCCTACTCTTCATGTGACACGTGGGACTTTCTTTGATGACACATGCGGGCAGTGTATCAATGAATACTTCTGTTAATTCCAGTTAGTTAATACACCCTGCTGCCAGTCAGCACATGTTGCTTTTCACCACTGATTTATGAATTCCCTTTCACTTTACTGACAGCCTCATCTTTACTAAAAATCGGTTGTCAAGGATGACTACATCTGTCATTTTAATCATGAGGAAGTTTCACATTACATCATAATAAATACTTGAAAGTTAATGAGGAAAGTTTATATTCTCTCAAATTCTGTGCTTTATTTCACTCTTTTTACCTAAAAACTAATATTAATAAATGTTGGTATGATTGGTATGTACAATCAAGCTTTGTGTAAGAAGTCATGAGTCTAAAAGCATCTTAAATGTGCAGCCACTGTTTAAAAAACAAAAAAGGCAGCAGAAACAATCTGGTTATGGGGGTGTTATCTTCATAGCCAAACTGATTCCTGGCAAGGTATTCTTTGATTCCAGTAACTCCTAAATGCAACATGACCCTGTGTGTAATGGAAACCAACTTGCTCTTTTAGATGGATGAGAAATACCAATTATTTTAGAAGTAACTCACTTGTAACTAGTATAGTTCATATAGAATATAGGACAAACCTTATACAATTGCTTAAAACAAGACTTACAAACTAGTAAACAAAATTTAAGAAGTGAGATTTCTCTCTACTTCTATATTATCTGTAACAGTATCTATATTAACTGCACAATCTCTATCTCTTTATCTATTCATATAGAATAGAAAGCCCACTTAGTCAAGCAAGAATTTGTATTTGTAACCAAATATGCAAGACCTCCAGAAAATAGCATCTGTGATGTGATTTTGAGAATAAAATTTAAAGGGCAAACTGAAATTAGAACAGTGTGATTCTGCAGGTAAAAATAGGTAACATTCTAGTGGCTTAATAGTTACATAGAAATCAACAGAAAAATAAATTCTCTATAGTTTTATCTAAATTATTTTAAATGACTTGACATATTTTTAAACTGCTCAGCAGCAATATAAGTCAGTTGAAGACACCACACAGAGACAAGAAACCTGCCTTCAAGTCTTGAAATTTTCTGGATTACCTTTTTTCAAACCCTGATAAAATTGTCTTAACAGCTCTAAACAGTCCTTGGAAAGGAGTTTTGTGATCATTAACTTTTTGGATTGTGGAATTCTCTGAGACTAGAATGAAAGTTAGAAGACCCCTTAGCTTAGAAAGATACACATAAGATGAAGCCCATAGTTTAAAGATAGTTAAGAACCCCCAAACACTGCCAGAATTCTTCCTGTACGTTTATATATATTGGTATATTATCTAAAACATATACTTTATGTTAAATATACAGTTTTATACTTCATCTTTTTCACAGATTATTTAGTATGCATTTCTAACAAGATTAAATATTCTTTGATTAATTTGATTGTTCTTCAGTTAATTAAGAAGGCTTGATTTTTAATGAATGTCATTATAAAGGATATTTGATAGTTTCTTAAAATTAGACAGTAAATTAAAAATAATTATCTAACATTTGCTACTTTAATGCCATAGAAGTATTCTATTAATTTATGTCACATATCTATCCTAATAGACCAAATTGCTTGATAACTCACTTCATTTTACTGCTGAATAATAATACATTGTACAGTTTTTCCCTAAGTTATTTATTGATTAACCTACATCTTGGTCACTACCAGTGTTGCAATGAACAATAAAGCTGAACAACCATTGTAATGTGCATTTTCAAATCAATTGAGTAGCAACCTAAAAGCATAAATATTGGGTTGTACCACAGACAATGTTTGTTCTGGAGCTTCGCTGATGGCTCAGCAGGTAGAGAATCTGCCTGGAAAGCAGGAGTCTCAGGTTCGATCCCTGGGTTGGCAACATCCCCTGGAGGAGGAAATGGCAACCCACTCCAGTATTCTTGCATGGAAAACCCCATGGACAGGGTCACAAAGAATTGGAAACTACTGAGCAACTAACCAGAAACAGATCACAGACAAAGTTTCCCTGTGTAACAAACTATTAAGCTGTCTTCCCAAGTGGTTGGCCATTTTGCACTCCCATCAGTTATAAATAAGAACCTTTGTTCCTTCATTTTCTTGCTTGCAATTGTATTGTCTTTTTATTTATTTATTTATTTTTTGAATGTTGGTTATTCCAATAGGTGTGCAGTGGAATCATATTAAGACAAATGATGTTGAACCTTGTTCTGTATATTTATTTGCCAATTGTATAGCTATTCGGTGAGATGCCTGTTCAGATATTTTGCTTTTTTTAAATTAGGTTGCTCATTTTCTTAATATTAATTTGCAAGAGCCTGTTGCATATTTTGGTTAAAATATTTTTTTTTCTTCTCAATGGTTTATACTTTCATTCTCTTAATGGTGTCTTTCTCAGAGTGAAATATTTTTTATTTTAATCAAATTAAACCTATCTATTAATATTCTTTGGTGGATTTCATCTTTGCTTTGTACCTAAAATTAATCATCAAACTCAAGAGTCATATACATTTTCTTCTGTGATTTTTACTAGGGTTTTCATAGTTTTAAACCTTACATTTAGATCCATTATGCATTTTGAGTTAATTTTTTGGAGGTGTAAGTTCTGTTTTTAGGTTCTTTTTTTTTTTTCCATGTACAGGTGTCCAATTGATTAAGAAAAAGCTTTACTTTCTACATTGGACTGACTTTCTTTGTTAAAATTCAGCTGATAATATGTTTGGATTTACTTTTGGCTCTGTATTCTGGTCCATTAATATATTTGCAATTCTTTTGCCAACTGCATGTCCTCATGGTTACTCTGCCTTTATCTCTTGACCTAGACAACATGTTAAAAAGCAAAGACATCACTTTGCCGACTAAGGTCTGTATATCAAAGCTATAGTTTTTCCAGTAGTCATGTACAGAGTGAGTTGGACCATAAAGAAAGCTGAGCACTGAAGAACTGATGATTTCAAATTGTGATGCTGGAGAAGACTCTTGAGGGTCCCTTGGACTGTAAGGAAATCCAACTAGTCAATCCTAAAGGAAATCAACCCTGAGTACTCATTGGAAGGACTGATGTTGAAGCTGAAACTCCAATACTTTGGCCACCTGATGCTAAGAGCTGACTCATTGAAAAAGACCCTGATGCTGGGAAAGATTGAAAGCAGGAGGAGGAGG
>NW_011494776.1:1694868-1695992 GCF_000754665.1 Bison bison bison | reverse complement strand
CTGTATATCAAAGCTATGGTTTTTCCAGTAGTCATGTACAGAGTGAGTTGGACCATAAAGAAAGCTGAGCGCTGAAGAACTGATGATTTCAAATTGTGACGCTGGAGAAGACTCTTGAGGGTCCCTTGGACTGTAAGGAAATCCAACTAGTCAATCCTAAAGGAAATCAACCCTGAGTACTCATTGGAAGGACTGATGTTGAAGCTGAAACTCCAATACTTTGGCCACCTGATGCTAAGAACTGACTCATTGAAAAAGGCCCTGATGCTGGGAAAGATTGAAAGCAGGAGAAGAAGGAGGCAACAGAGGATTAGATGTTTGAATAGCATCATCAAATAAATGGACATGATTTTGAGCAAACTCCAGCAGATAGTGAAGGACAGGGGAGCCTAGTGTCCTGCAGTCTATGGGGTCACAAAGAGTTGGACACAACTTAGCAACTGGACAACAACAACATGTCTTGAATTATGCAGTTTATGTTCAACTTTCTGATCTTCCTCAGAACTATGTTGGTTATTCTACATCCTTTATATTTCCATGAAAATTTTAGAATCGATTTTTTGGCATCTTTAAAATTATTTTCCTAGAATTTTGATTAGAATTCCATTGATTTATAGATTAAGTTGGGAAGATATGATTTGATTTTTAAGGTTTTCATCAAAGATAGAATAACAAAACTATGGATGTGAGAAGGAAACCCTGAATGAATTGAGTCTTCAGTAATAGAATATGGACTATTCCCATGTTTATTTAAATCTTTTTTGATTACTTTTGTCATTATTTTGTAGTTTATTGTGTAAATATAAGAACATAATTTGTAAGATTTTTATCTAAATATGGGCTTCCCTAGTGGCTCAGATGGTAAAGAATCTGCATGCAATGCAAGACACCTGGGTTCAATCCCTGGGTTGGAAAGACCCCTTGGAGAAGGGAGTGGCTACCCACTCCAGTATGCTTCTCTGAATTCCATGAACAGAGGACTGAGTGACTCACTCACATCACATGATGTTGAATAGGAGTGGTGGGAAAGGAGCTCACTGACGTGTTCCTGATAGGAATGGAACAAATGATGTCTTTCATCATTAAGGATGATGTTAATGTAGCTTTCTGTAGTTTTTTTTTTT